>NW_027505621.1:0-182500 GCF_021521415.1 Bidens hawaiensis
TATTGGTGGCCCAATCTTAAAGGCGCCATCGCGATGTATGTCAGTAAGTGCCTGACGTGTTCAAAAGTAAAGGCTGAATACCAGAAACCATCGGGGTTGCTTCAGCAGCCAGAAATTCCCATGTGGAAGTGGGAACAAATCTCTATGGACTTCATCACCAAACTACCAAGGACACCTGGGGGTTATGACACGATATGGGTTATTGTAGATCGGCTAACTAAGTCAGCACACTTCCTGCCGATTAAAGAAACTGATAAAATGGAAAGGTTAGCCCGACTATATATTCGAGAAGTAGTTTCAAACATGGAGTCCCAGTGTCCATCATTTCTGATAGAGATAGTCGGTTCGCCTCAAGGTTTTGGAGATCATTACAAGAGGGGTTAGGTACTCGACTGGACATGAGTACGGCTTATCACCCTCAAACGGATGGACAAAGCGAACGAACGATCCAGACATTGGAAGATATGCTGCGCGCAGTGCGCGATCGATTTTGGAGGTAGTTGGGATACCCACCTCCCGTTGGTTGAATTTTCTTACAATAACAGTTATCACACAAGCATTAAGGCTGCGCCGTTCGAAGCTTTATATGGGCGAAAGTGTAGATCCCCACTGTGTTGGGCTGAAGTGGGTGACAAGCAAATGACTGGTCCAGAAGTGATCCAAGAAACAACAGACAAGATTTTTCAGATAAGGGATCGCCTTAAGGCAGCACGCGACAGACAGAAAAGTTATGCTGATATGAGAAGGAAACCGTTGGAGTTTCAAGTAGGGGATAAAGTACTTTTGAAAGTCTCTCCATGGAAGGGAGTCCCCGTTTCGGTAAGCGAGGAAAGCTAAATCCGCGCTACATTGGACCATTTGAGATCCTGGAGAGGATCGGTCCAGTTGCTTATAAACTCCGTCTAACCGCCGAACTCAGTGGAGTTCATGATACGTTTCATGTATCCAACCTCAAGAAATGTTTATCTGACGAAACGTTGATTTTACCGGTGGAAGAAATTCATATTGACAAACAGCTGCACTTCGTAGAAGAGCCTATAGCAGTAACCGATTGGAAAGAACAAAGGTTGCGCAGAAGCAGAATCAAGTTGGTAAAAGTTCAATGGAACTCAAGGCGTGGGCCTGAATTCACTTGGGAAAGAGAAGATCAGATGCGCATAAAATACCCACACCTCTTTCAGAATATGGCTTCTGCCAGCAACGTCTCCTAAATTTCGGGACGAAATTCGTTTAACGAGGGGAGAATGTGACACCCGGTAAATTCCCAACCCCTTAAACTAAGTAATCAACCTAATAATTAGGTGATTGTAAATATTATGCGCGCCATGTTAGTCAGCGCGTGCATTTGTTATGTGCGCCCTGCGCGAGCGCGCTATGTTAGAATCAGCGCGGGCACATTATGTGCGCCCGGCGCGAGCATATGTTAGAATCAGCGCGGGCATTTATGTTTGCCCTGCGCGAGCGCGCCATGTTAGTCAGCGCGTGCATGTGTTATGTGCGCCCTGCGCGAGCGCACCATATTAAGAACCTGCGTGAGCATATGTTATATGCGCCATGCGTGAATGATTTGGCTTTATGTTTTCATGTAACTTAAACGTTATGTTGTCTATGGGTTGACCATCCCGCATGATGCTAAGGCGGATGCATCCTACATCGTTTATGCGCGTGCGGAAGGGAACTAACCTACCCGCATGGCGGGAACGTTGAGAGCTAGTTTGTCTGAAGCTCCAGGATGGAATTGACTTCAACATGACTGATCACTATGTTGAAATACCAAGACCACCTGGAGAATCTACAAATGAAACTCAAATGTCCCTAACTGCGAGAAGGTTACGCACCTACCCGCAGCAAAGAAATGTCCTACACGCAGAAAGCTATGCGCACCAAGTTATACGCGCAGAACAACACTTAGTCAAAATGTTCAGATTTAAGGAAATTGTCCCCGCCCAAAAGAGGGCGGTAGCGTGTTTCAGAAAACTACTTTTTACTGTACACTGTCTAAAGCACTGAAAAAGCAAACTGTAAAAGTCAACTGCCAGCCACCCACTCTCACCAGCCACAGCCCTGCATGTCCTGTCCATATCAAATCAGAATCTTTAATCTACTTTTCTACTCTTTTTAATAAATAATAATAATTTCCATACTTTATCATCATTTCAAAAGATTACAATTCCCTAAAGCAAGGGATTGTGTTCCCTTGAGTTTGCCTATAAATTTGTAGCCTAAATTATCACCCAAAACACACTTCAAAGAACTACGAACTTGCACTAATCCTTTCCCAAGCATCCGTTGTTTCCAGCTCCGATCTTGTTACTAGGTAAGCCGAGAATATAACCTTGAAACCTACTATCCAACCCTTGTAGTCTCCTATTTCTTGATCTTAATATATATACTTGTTATTTGATCGTATTCTAGACCTTCGATTCCGAGGCCAACACCAAGAAAACCCGAATCTCGATTAATCCCTTAACAAGAACCTCAGGTGAGTCTCACAGCCCCTATTTTCACTGTTTTCACTATTTTAAACTGTTTTCGGGGCGAGGGACACGTACTTAAATAATGTTTTATCATGGTATACTTACAAGCTAAGCAAACGATTACGTGTTTAAGTTATGTTTCATGATGAGCAATGCGAACAGTTATCTATGGTTTTTCGATGATAGTGCACCAGATTCGAGTAAGTGATCACTTTACCATTGGAACTCTAAGGGTAGGGACTGCTGGTTTGATCCGCCCACTCGTAGGGGTCGCACCTCTTACACAGACGAGTGCCTAGCATGTCACGGGGCAGTACTATGGGATTAAGCCCGCTCGTAGAGGTCGCTCCTCTTACGCAGACGAGCGCCTTGTTTTCCGGCACAACGTCCGCGCGTAACCCGCGGGACGGTATTACAGTATTATTAGCTCGTAGTGGCAGCGCCACTTACACAGACGAGCACAGTTTTCCAGAAGTGTCCGCGCGTAACCCGCGGGACGGTATTACGTTATTTTAGCTCGTAGTGGCAGCGCCACTTACACAGACGAGCATAGTTCCCAGAAATGTTCGCAGCGTAACCCGCGGAACGATTTTATCATAATATGTTGATAGAATTGTTTTACCAAGCATGTGTTTTAATGATGCTAACAGAATTATGTTTCAGAATGATTATGATGCAATACGATTTATCAAGTTACTAAAACTTGTGAACTCACTCAGTTTATACTGATTCAAATGTTTTTACGTGTCTTTCAGGAGATAACTAGGTAGCGCATGGAGTCACACTTAGAGCACCACACGCTGAACATCTAAAACAAGCTTTTTGGAAGATTTTGGTTTTATCCCCTCGATGCGCACGGTTACCCGCCGCGCAAGGGGATATGGCGAGGAAATCTTCAGTTTTATACTTGGATGTTTTTTTTTTTGTAATCTTAATCAATGTAATGTATTTGTATTAAACATTTCATGCGCAATGAAAATCTTTGAATGTTTTGCAATGGCCCGTGCTTAAGTATCAATCCCCACTCGTGCGCGCCCGGCTGTTTCCGCCGCTCAGGGCCGGGTGTGACACTTTGATTATTCATTGCAACCGTATGTTTGTTATTGATTCCGCCTTTAACAAACGGATATCTTTCTAAATATAGCAACTTGTCATTAACTCTCTTGTCGGCACATTAATGTGTGTGAGTTATGACATGATTAAGTAAGATCCAGCTGAAATCGAGGGGCTTGACATTTTTTTCATCTTGCAAAACATTATTCCACATGTTTTTCTCACACGACTGAAGCTTGTCATATGCCTCCTTCACATTTTGAAAATCAAGAAACATTTTGTTATAATCAGTTTTTAGCAAGTTAAAATACGTTATTAACGAATTAATAACAAATTCCTTTTCTTCATGTGATTCATAAATGCGTTGAATCTCTTCAGGAGAAAATTCTACCTGACCGGCCATGTTTGCTTGTAGAATTGGTTCATTTCCCCATCCTTCTTGATCAGAATCTCCACTAGCTTCATTCTTTGATGTGTCTTGAAGTCCATCGGTTTCACTAGTCTCACCATCAGTCTCTCTAGTCTCCTTCTCAACATCATCAATTCCAAAGTCAATCTTCCCGTGTGGAGCTTCTTCGCCATTGAACTAACCTGCAAAACTCTCAAATACATCAGGCGGTAAAAATGACTTAAATAATTCAATAGGAATCGATTCAAAAGTTTTAGGAGAATCCTCAGTATCAGTAGAAATCTCTTCAGCATTCGTTCCTTCAGCAAAAGCATCAATTTCTGCATCATCCTAGTTCTCATGTTCTTTAGCTTATGAACATTCACCAAACACTTCTACCACATTAGCTTTATGGACCACTGAATTCCCGTTAAACCCCTCATCTAGTTGAGAATGGCATACCTTTGAGGACGAAGCTTCATGTTTCTTTGAAATCTCAGCTTGTATTGGTGATCTTTGATGATAAATTTCTTGTCAGTTGTAATCACGGCCAAAAGGATTAGGACTTGAAATGTCCCTTTTCTTTGCATCAAAAGCATCTAACCTTCGACTTGTCGAAACCAAGGTTAGTAGTAGTTTCATTCAGACAATTCTTTCCAGTGATTTCCCTAAACCTTTGAGCTCTCCTTACCACACTTTCCATACACCAACGAATGTCAAGCATATCCATTTCCACGAGGTCGATTTGATCATAGTATTCTTTTGTCATATTATAATTCCCAATACGACCAGCGATCAAAAGGCCATGTGTTCTTGAACTTCTCCATAGTAAGTCCATTGTTATTTTTAATATTCACATCAATATTGCATTAAACAACATCAGACGGTGGACTCGTAGATGATGATTGATCAGGAACAGAAGCAGTTGATCCATTGGTACCAGCATAAGAACTTGTAAAATGAGGCATGTTGGTTTGTTTACTAGTTTGAGAAGAACTTCCACCAAAACTACTATTTGTTACATAAGAAGTTTGGATCTTTTGGCTTGGGGCCATCACGGATTGCGAAGAGTTAAAGTACAAACCAATGTCTTGAGCAGCTGATGAATTTTTCATTTTTTGTTTCTTTCTCAGCTCAAGTTCATATGCTTCCAACTTCTCAATGAAACGGGCTAAAGTCAATCTTGTATAATTGGTTGGATTTGATTGTTGAGTAGTTATAAAGGTATTCCAATCATCAGACAAAGCATCAGCCAGCTTGTCAGTATATTTATAATCTTCATTGTTAATCCCAAGTCTCTTAATCTTGTTCACAAGGTGAAAATATCTTTCCATCGGTTGAGGCATCGTTTCACCTTTGACCATGGTGAAAATGTCAAAATCTTTCTTAGGAAATCTCATCTTTGACTTTCTCATGTTAGCATTACCACGATATTTATTCATAAGAGACTCCCGTATTGAATGACAAGATCCATTGTGTTGTAGTAATTGAAAGATCTCAGATTTGATTGATTGTTGAAACAAATTCATCATCATTTTCTCACACATGAATCTAGGCTTGTCAGCCTCATGTATTTGAGATAATCTATGACTTATGTCATTTTCATTTCTCGGAATGATGTATTCAGTTTCAACGACTTCCCAAGTTTCATAGCCTACAGCTTGTACATACGTTTCAAATTCATCGGCCTAATTAGGATAACCTTCCATCCTAAGTAGCTTCGGGGGATTGGTTGGCATCCCCATTTCATTTTCTATGTTTATGTTCTGAATAATCGGTGAAGCATGTGTAACAAACGCGTTTAAATCTTCCATTACTGAAAAACAATGATAACCAGCGTATAACTTTGATTTCACTCGTACAACCCTGAACCAACGTATAACCCTGAACCAACGTGTAATCTTCAAAACATGTAACTTTTATCAGCGTATAACTATCACACCCCGACTAGGTAGTTGCGGAAGCGTAATACGGGAATGTAACAGATAACACTGGTATCAACCACATTGTTTATAAAGAAATTCAACAAACTAATTTACATCATAATACATGGTTCGGTACTAAGTTTTCAAACTAGATGAAAATCACATAACCGGTTCGCGTGATTGCTTATTCTTTAATATATTTGCTAGCGTCTATGTACAGCGATTCATTTCCGTTCTAGCACCGAGCACATAAGCAAATTATTCCAACTTAGGCCACCCCTGCCCATGCACTCCCGTTTGCATTTAACAACCACGTTACCCCAAGTATGTACAATGTCTAACACCACATAGCAAAATGTAATAAGTATAAATGACAATGTGCAACATGGTTAACATGTTCCGGCATACCCCACCGGCTCTGTCAGTTGGGTTTGTCAAACCGATAGTACTATCCACACGTCACCGGCACGAATTTAATCACTTGTGTTTGTGGGGACATTCAAGTGTTAGTACTTTGATAAATCACATCCATCACACGATTTTAAGTAAATAAGTATACGTAAACATGCTTTCCACCCCAAAAGTTCGTAAAACAGTGTGTAAAGTGGGGTCATGAAACTCACCTTATCGTAGTAGTGATCGATCTCACTCGTACTAGGTATAATGTCTTGACTTTAGCTCGTATCCTATAATCGTTATAGTACGGTTAACACTAGTACAGTCTTTAAACTAAATCGGGCTGTATAACTAGTCTGGGTATAGCTGTTAGGCCCAGAACATAACCATAGCCTTAGATTGTGACGTTGTATGCTATGAAATGTTCAAAATTAGACATGGCTCAGTTTCACCGTTTTCCGAGCCTAGCTAAGTTGAACGTTTATGCGTTTCGGGATTAGGAAAGTTCACACAAACCTAAGTAAATATATTTATTGAATAAATGATTTGATTTATGAAAGAATTTTGATGTTCCGGTATCTGGATTGATCGCACGGTTCGTTTCCGTTTTCACATGGGTTTGATTATACAAAACGCGTACAATCCACCCGAATTGTCCGGAATTCTCGTAGAAAATTCGTTTTTATCAAATTCATCCAAAAATACGATATTTGACAACTTTAGACATTTTGACATACCAGTCAGTCTGTTAAAGACAAAACTGTCGGTTTCGTTAAAACAATTATAGTTTAAATCTTTAATTAATCATAACTAATTATGTACTTATATATAAATTATGGAAATTTTTGTAAAAATAATTAAAATATGGAGAATTTTATAAAAATATTTTCAGAAATTTTATGATTAATTATCTATTTATAAAAATTCATTTAATGTTTTATAATTAAGTAATAAATATCCCGTTTATAGCAAACGACATCCGAAAAATCCGATAAATTTTTCAAGTGTTCGCAATATCATCACATAGTCCCTGCAAAATCTCCAGAATCTAACACTTTGGCCAAAATGCCTTTATGGCGTTTTTCGGCTATTAAAACTCGATTAAAACATAATTGCACAAATAAAACTTAGACATTTCCAAATGTTCTCAAACTTTACCAGTGATCATAAAATTTAATTTCTAGGTTCCAAACCAAATTTAATAATTTTTTATGTTGTTAACTATTTTTCCCGAATAAACGCCAATAAACAGAAATAAATTCGTCAAATATTCTCCGTTTATATAAAAATTACCAAATTTGAAAAGGGACTCACTTATGTGATCCCTGATGTCCCTGCAAAGTTTCATAACCTAAAAACAAGCACGTCACAATCGAAGCACAAACAGCCCTAAACGAGTTAACCGGTAATACCTTGTCGGTTTTCGGTGGTTTTCGATAGCTTAAACGACTCTCCGGGCCTTGGCTTGCAAACTCAGAGTATCTAGATATCATATAACATCAAACCAAGAATAAATCATCCATTGAACAGCCTTGTTAACTAGGGTTTCGGTTTTGGTTTCAAACCGAACTTTCAAACCGTAAAAACATTATATTCATGTTCTAATCTGTGTTTTTGACCAAAAATCTATATGATACTACTTTGTAGACATGTTTAACATCAAAACACAATTTTACTTGATTTTAATGGTTTTTAAATGGTTAAACATGTTTAAAACTAATCAAGAACTAATTTTTTCATGTTTAAACTATGTTAATTAAGTATAAAATCAATGAAAATTATAGAGTTTACCTCTAGGTTTTGGATGCTGGATGAAGAAGAACAGCAGTATATTAATACAATTGGGTTATGTGTAAAAATATCTACATATAATAACTTATACAAGAAGCTAGAAAAAAAGGGGTATCCCACCCTTTTTGCGGCCGCAAGTTTAAAGGCCCATTGCGCCTCATTTTTGGCCCATTGGTGCCTCGGTATTCGTGCCACGCGTAATTGTCGATCTAAAATTTAATTCGGGTCCGCTTTTTCTCAAGAAAATTAATTCGGGTGTGATAAATAGCGCGAAAACAAGTTATTTCAGCTTATTTTTGTAAAATAAGAAAAACGTACTGAATCGTTGTAAAAATCCAAAATATTTTCACGGATTGCTTAGAACATGTTATATAAGTGTTTTATATATCTTTTTCCACTTGGCGGATGCTACAATGTTCGTTTTGATGTTAACGATTGCTTTTAAGCTCATAATGTATCGATAAACGAAACCTTTTTCGTTTAAATGGTTTTAAACATACTAGGGCCTAAATATCA
Organism: Bidens hawaiensis; assembly: GCF_021521415.1. Classification (NCBI taxonomy): domain Eukaryota; kingdom Viridiplantae; phylum Streptophyta; class Magnoliopsida; order Asterales; family Asteraceae; genus Bidens; species Bidens hawaiensis. Next base: position 8,547 of record NW_027505621.1, read on the forward strand.
ATAAGTTAGCCTCTATAATATATGTATAACACATGTATGACCCCACAATATATATACGAGCCATAATCAGTATTGGTCGGTTACTCGTTTAATTGCTACGAATTAACCGATTTATTGTTTACCTCGCTACGTAGTGAATAAGGTATACCTCGTTTTGTCACGAATGTCACATTCTTCCCCCGTTAAAAAATTTTGTCCCCGAAATTTAACGTGTCAAGGGTTTTCTTTCTAGGGAATAGTGTGGGTATTACTTTCGGAATTCGTCCTTTCGTTCCCAAGGGTCCTTGTTTTGAGTTCCACCGAACTTTTACCAATGAGATTTTATGTGTCTTAACTGTTTAGTTTTCTCGTCCACAATTTCTACCGGTTCCTCTACGAAGTTGAGCTTTTCATTATATGAACATCTTCCAGTGTTACTATTGCCGTTTCATCAATCAAACACTTTTTCAGATTCGATACATGAAACACATCGTGAATAGTTCTCAATTTTAAAGGTATTTTTAATCGGTAGGATACGGGACCAATTTTTGCAACAATCTCAAAAGGTCCAATGTATATCGGGGCTAATTTACCGGTCTTTCCAAATCTTATAACACCTTTCCACGGAGATACTAATACCTTGTCGCCTGTTTCAAAAGATAACGGTTTTCTACAAATATTGGCATAACTCTTCTGTCTGTCCCGAGCGGCTTTCAACTTTCGTTTAATCTTTTGAATCTTATCGGTTGTTTCTTGAATCAAATCGGATCTGGAAATTTGAGTATCACCCACCTCTATCCAACAAAGTGGTGATCTATATTTTCGCCCGTATAAGGCTTCATAAGGTGCTGTTTGTATACTGCAATGGTAACTATTATTGTACGAGAATTCAATGAGCGGGAGGTGTTGATCCCAATTCCCTTTGAAGTCCAGTACATAAGCATGAAGTAAATCTTCAAAGGTTTGGATAGTTCGTTCGGATTGACCATCTGTTTGGGGATGGTAAGTGGTACTCAGGTCTATTCGGGTTCCTAGAGCTTCTTGAACTGCTTGCCAAAAATGTGAAGTAAAGTGACTGTCTCGATCTGAAATAATCGAAAGAGGTACCCTGTGTCTAGATACAATTTCATCAATGTAAATTTGAGTGAGTTTTTCGGTGGTGTAGTTGTTGCGGATCGGAATAAAGTGTGCGGATTTGGTTAATCGGTCTACAATTACCCAAATCGCATTTTGTCATCGGGAGGTTTTGGGCAAATGTGTTACGAAATCCATGGTTTTTTGTTCCCATTTCCACTGTGGAATTTCGGGTTGTAACATTCCCGAAGGTTTTTGATATTCCGCCTTAACCCTTGCACACGTTGCACACTTACTCACATACAAGGCTACATCATTTTTCATGCCAGGCCACCAGTAATATTCCTTAACATCTTTATACAACTTATCAGTACCTGGATGAATCGAATATTTGGATTTGTGTTCTTCATCAAGAATAAGTTCACGGAGTTTATAAAGTGTCGGAATCCAGACCCGGTTTTTATAATAGAATATTTCATCAATTTTCTTCTCAAAATTCTTTTCATTCCCGTTTAGTTCTTCCTTTTCTAACTGATATGCTTTTAAGGCTTCGTCTTGTGCAACACGAACTTGTTTGATTAGGCTACTTTGGACAATCATTCCGAGTGCTTGTACCCTCAACGGTTTAACTCTGTCCTTTCGGCTTAAAGCATCAGCTACTATATTTGCCTTACCCGGATGGTATTTAATTTCACAATCATAATCGTTTAACAATTCTACCCACCTTCTTTGTCTCATGTTCAGTTCCTTCTGATAAAATATGTGTTGTAAGCTTTTGTGATCAGTATAGATGGTACATTTGGTGTCGTACAAGTAATGTCTCAAGATTTTCATTGCAAAGATAGCTTCTCCCCATTCCATGTCGTGGGTTGTGTAATTCTTCTCGTGTACCTTTAATTTTCGGGATGCATACGCTATTACATTATTTCGTTACATCAGTACGCATCCCAAACCTTTACGAGACGCGTCACAATAGACCACCAATTCATCAGTTCCATCTGGGAGACTTAATATTGGAGCTTCACATAACTTTTGTTTTAACGTTTGGAAGGCCATTTCCTTTTCTTCTCTCCAATCATACGTTCGATCTTTCTGAGTTATGAGGGTTAAAGGTTGAGCAATAATTGAAAAGTTTTCAATAAATCATCGGTACGAGCGTAAGATAGGAGGGTGCGGAATCCCCACATAATACGATACGAGCGTAAGATAGATAATACGTTGAACCGATAAACAAACACACGTTACAATACTAATAAACACGATTGTATTGCAACACTTCAACACGTGATATCAATAATCACTAATACACGTTCGTCTTTCACCTTATTAAACCAAAGCCGAAGTTGAGGTATATATAAGCCTCGACAACTTCGCCTAACATACTAGGCGAAGTTGTCATAACTTCGCTTGTTTCCAAGTTCGACTACATCCCAGGCGAACTTGTGTAAAACAATATTCAAAACCAAAACAAACAATCTAACACGACTACAGACACATACAAAACACTAGATACTGAACTACTGACATTATGCACCAACAGGATGCTGTCAATTTTTGGGTGGAAGACTAGTGTCATGGCAATGCAAAAAGCAGACTACAGTATCAATCTCTACTGCAGAAGCTGAATATGTTGCTCATTCTGCCTGCTGTGCACAAGTTCTATGGATTCAAAATCAGATGCTGGACTATGGTTTGAATTTCTTGAACACCCTTATTCTTATTGACAATACTGCTGCATATTTTACTGTTAAGAATCCAGTTCAACATTCCAAAACTAAGCACATTGAAATCAGACATCATTTCATCAGAGACTGCAGTGAAAAAGGTTTGGCTGACCATTTCACCAAACCACTTGAAAGAACCAGGTTCAACTTTCTTCTGAAAGCCCTGGGAATGATCAACTCTGATGAAATCTGATTAAGGATGTGTGCCTGGTTGTGTGTCTCTCTGTGATAACTGATTATTTTGTTAGAGATTACACATATTGAATGTTTAGTGAATATGCTTGATTATGTTACTTAAGTATGATATTTGAATATGCTACTAATACTCTGTTTATGTGTTTAGGATATAAATTTGTCCAAGAACAAGTTCTTGATGATTTTCTCTCTTTTCTTTCTTCTTCATTTTTATACCTTGAAATTATCTAAAGTACTGAACTTTATGACTAATTTCACTTTGAACATGTTTGTTTATGTGATTCAGATATGGCAGACGATGAACCCAAATATGTCTTCGAACCAAAACATATTATGTGTGCACTTCTGCAAGTGACACCTGACAATGAGCCAATGGAGAGGATGATAACATGGATGGCACGGTCAAATGTCAGTTTTGTGTTCACCAAAAGCCCTGTCATATACAGAAATCATTCTTTTGTTTTCTGGAGATCTGCATAACTGGTTGAGGACATAAATGGTAAAAGAATCGAGGCAACCGTGGCTAGACAAGAGATACATATTACATAGAGAATGATAAGAAGATGTCTCCGGTTGAATGATGGTGATCACAACTCAATAAACTTCAGCACACCCCACCTGATGAAAATATTTGAAGAGACAATGGGTTATCAAGGAACTGTTCATGATGGACAGTTTTAGAAGGGCATGTTTCCTATGTTGTACAGATTTCTTATTCACCATGTTATACACGGATTTGCTCCAAGGAAGGGATCATGGACCTTGATGACTCACGACTTGGCAAATGCCACAGTTGGAATTATATAAGATCTGCCCTTCAATTTCTCTAAGATGATATTTGAAGGATTAGTAGGAAACCTGAAGAGGAAAAGCAAAAGTTACAGTAGAAGAGCCTGTTAAGGCATATCCTGAAAAGAATGTATTATTTAGAGATGATGCTATTGCTGTTGATGCTGCCTTAAGGGAACAAGAAAGAATTATCAGAGAATCAATGGAAAGGGAGAAAATAGCCCAATCCTTAACTCCTGAAGAAATGGCAGAGCAGGAGATCTTGATCAAACAAGACAATCTTGCAAAAGAAATGATTGATGATGTGACTGATCAGGAGGTGATTGAAGAATTGATTATGATGAATAGATCTGAGGAAGTTGAAAATTCCCTAGCTATGGTGGTTAGCAAGTTCCAGTCTCAAAGTCAACAATTAGAAACTGCTAAACCAACCAACTTGAATACTGGTCCTATTATTGAAGAAGAAATTGGTGAGTCCATTGCTTCAATGGCTGCCAAGAAATGGACTGAACCGGTAAAAGAAGATCTGAAGAAAAATCCCACTGACAGTTGGTCCGCAAGGGTAAATGTGCCTGAGCCTTATGAAACACTTAATCAAAAAGAGAAAGGCTTTCTAAACTAAAAGAAGAATTTTTCTGAGAAAGTCAACAGATTTGCCAAAATTTATACGAGAAGAAAGAGGGCAGCTGAGCAAACTAAACAAGAAAGATCTGCTAAAAGAGAAATGTGGGATGATAAAAACCAGTATTTTGTTGAAACACCAGATGATGAAGCAAGTCCCATAAGGGCAATTCCATTGCAGACACTACGACCAGGACAAAATATCCCAGGTGTCCCTGATGTGCCAACCAGAAATGAACCAGATCATCCACCTTCTGATGAACCAAAAATTGATGCCATGAATGATTTAACTGAAGAAGAGGATGAATCTGAGGATTCTCATGATAATGATGATGACCCTGAGAATGATCATGCAATGAATGTGAAAGCTGCTAATTTTGTGTCCCCTCAAGTCACAATGACTGAGGAACATAGGGCAAACATTGAGCTGAGTGTGTCGGAAGCTAAAAAGAAAAATCCATTGGTGATAAAGTTAAGAAGATTTGGTATAAGCTTTGAAACTCTGGCTGCTATAAATGATGATGAATTGAAACAGAGATTAGAAGAAGAAAATAATACTCTCAAGAAGCTTATGCAACAAAAGAATAGAGATGCCTAGAAATACAGAGATTATCTCAGAAGGCACAACTATTCTGAAAAGGATTTTTCTCACTTTACTTTTGATAAACTCCAAGATCTCTATAACAGTGAAAGAGAAAAGGTGATTGAAAAATGTGTGAAAGAAAATGAGAAACTGGAAAAGATGGATGAGTTGAAGAAAAAGTTTGGAGGCATGTGTGGTTATTTACTGCAGAGAGGTATGAAGCCTGAGATTGTTGAACATTTATCCAGAGAATCAGTGTTGGACCAATACAACAAACTGAAAAGAAAAGAAAATTTGAAAAGGGTCCAAACTGAGAGCTCTACCAAACAGGCTAAACCAACTGATGAACCTCAAACAAAGAAGAGAAGAATCCAAACATTGAGGGAGAAACAAAAGAAACAGGCTGAAAAAGAAAAACCAGATGAAGTGCCTACTGTTGAAACACCCATCCCAGAGGAACCTAATCTTGAACCTGAGGATGAACCATTTCTCCCTTGGGAAAATGAAGAAATGATAAACATTCTAAGAAACATAATGATAAATCAAAGAGGAATGACTAAAGCAGACTTCAATGTCTTGGAAAAGGAGGATTTGAAATACCTCTTTTATATTAAAAAGGATGAATGGGAAAAAGCCTTAAGGGAAGGAGAGAACCCAAGATACTATACTGATGGTAGGTTTGTACCTGCTGGATTGGCAAGAACTCCTGGCATGGATAAAATGTTAAAAGAACTTAAAGGAGCAAGACACAATGATGTTGAACATGCCAATCTACCAACAGAGATGGTTGAGGCTATATAAATTAATGTCTTTAACTTGAGGCCTAGCTAACCAAAGAAGTCCATTCCCTTCAGACCTCCTATTTCAAGAAGATTTCCACAAGGAGGAAGAGGTCAAGGATGAAGAGGTGAGTCAAGCAGTTCTGCACAACAAATAACAACAAGACCACTGTCTGATGTGGATCTTCCTAGGGAACTGTACTTTGACTCAGTTACTGAATCTTTAAAAATGATTATGGAAAGCAGATTGCTGAGAGAGATTGTGGTTAGGAGTGACTTTCATGACTACAATGAAGAACAGTTGGATAGAATGGCCACTCTCAGATTGTATGATTACAGAAACAGAAGCAGATTGGCTGGTAGACAGATGGATGATCTGTCAAAATAATTGTATGAAGAAGCCGGAAATGGATCCAAATTCTTAAAAGAAAAGAGGAGCTAGAGGTTGATTCAGTCTCACAAGTCAAAAATGACTGCAAAGCTGAAAAGAATGGACATAGCTGAAACAGACTTTCAGATGACCTTCAGAGATGAGAATCCATTGTCCAACTTGAATACATGTATATGTCTGGGAAGAAGAATGAGATGCCCCAATTTCACAGTACAGAAAAATGGGATTACAGCTGACATTGAATTCAAAGAAATTGATAATCATTTTGTACTGAGGAATTCGGAAGGAAAAATTCTGGGGATCATTAAGAAAGATGAAGACTTGACATGCCTGCACAATGAAGACTTGATGGATATAAAGGATTTGGTTATACCAGAAAGTCACATTCACTACCAAGCCCTTAATATCACAAAAATGAAAGCTGCTTCAGAGATAATCAATCGAAGACAAGCCATTCATAATGCAAGAAAGAGACAAGGTCAATAGAATAGGCTTTGTTTTGTAATGTCTTCAGACAACTTTCTGATTATGTAATTTTCTTATGTTATTTGAATATGTAATTTTTATTTTTGATTTGATGTGTATTTTGGCTAAGTGTAAGTAACCATAGAAATGTTTTAGGTCAGCTGAGGTGTTCCAATCTAGGGGGAGATTGTTGAGTCAAACAATTGACCTAAGGGGAGATTGTTGAGTCAAAGATTTGACCAGAATGAAGTATATGGAAGATTGGAATCTTCTCAACCTCCTCAGAATTCACTAAGTATGGATCCGGGCACACCTTAGACATCCGAGCAAGGTTTTACTTAGCCGGGTATGATATTTTGTCTATCGGGCAAGGTTTACTTCAAGAAGTCTTCTTTAGTGGATATCCGAGCAGGGTTTGCAAATTAGTGCATTGCCGGGCAAGGTTTACTTGTTTATGTAAATCCGGGCAAGGTTCACTTTATCAAGCAAGTTTGTTCTTCAGAGCCAAGTATTTTACTCTTCCGAGTAAGGTTTTGTTAACCAAGTCCAAGAAGCCAAGTGATTGGAAGACCGGGCAAAGTATTCATTAATAAGTATGGTCCAAGTATGCTTGATGATCTAAAGGAATATCTCTAAGTAATATCGGGCAAGGTTCAGCTCAAGCAAGGAACAGTACTCCCGAGTACACTTTGCTAATAAGTTATTTTATAGCAAAGAGCTAAAATGGATCATTGAAGAACAAGGTTGCTCGTAAGGATTTGTAGGGCAAAGTTTGACAAAGCCAAGAAGACTGAAGTCTACCTGGTGAGTATTTTACTTGGTAAAATACTCTTCAAATAAAGTTTACCTGGAAACTGATTTCGAGTACACTTCTATGTTACCAAGTCCTGAAGGATGGCAGAGTACACAGCGTACTCGGAAAATGAAGATTTATGAAAAGCCTACCCGGAAGATTTGTTTTACACTTACTTTATTTTGAATATGTAATTTGAATATGTATGATTGTATTTAGGGTTTCTAGAAGGAATGACAGCTGTCCTAGGTTGGCAGGCCTATAAATAGAATGTTTAGGGCACGCCGCCAAGGGGGCACAATAAGGATAGACAGACACATTTATTGAGATAGAATATATCGTGTGATGGCTGTCCTAGGATTCCAAAAACCCTAAATCGACTATCCACTTTGTATGATGAAAATTATATAGATGGAAATCTTTTGAGTGAATCCTGTGTGTGCTTTCTACCTTTGATTATTCATTGCAACCGTATGTTTGTTATTGATTCCGCCTTTAACAAACGGATATCTTTCTAAATATAGCAACTCGTCATTAACTCTCTTGTCGGCACATTAATGTGTGTGAGTTATGACATGATTAAGTAAGATCCAGCTGAAATCGAGGGGCTTGACATTTTTTTGATCTTGCAAAACATTATTCCACATGATTTTCTCACACGACTGAAGCTTGTCATATGCCTCATTCACATTTTGAAAATCAAGAAACATTTTGTTATAATCAGTTTTTAGCAAGTTAAAATACGTTATTAACGAATTAATAACAAATTCCTTTTCTTCATGTGATTCATAAATGCGCTGAATCTCTTCAGGAGAAAATTCTACCTGACCGGCCATGTTTGCTTGTAGAATTGGTTCATTTCCCCATCCTTCTTGATCAGAATCTCCACTAGCTTCATTCTTTGATGTGTCTTGAAGTCCATCGGTTTCACTAGTCTCACCATCAGTCTCTCTAGTCTCCTCATCATCATCATCAATTCCAAAGTCAATCTTCCCGTGTGGAGCTTCTTCGCCATTGAACTAACCTGCAAAACTCTCAAATACATCAGGTGGTAAAAATGACTTAAATAATTCAATAGGAATCGATTCAAAAGTTTTATGAGAATCCTCAGTATCAGTAGAAATCTCTTCATCATTCGTTCCTTCAGCAAAAGCATCAATTTCTGCATCATCCTAGTTCTCATGTTCTTTAGCTTATGAACATTCACCAAAACACTTCTACCACATTAGCTTTATGGACCACTGAATTCCAGTTAAACCCCTCATCTAGTTGAGAATGGCATACCTTTGAGGACAAAGCTTCATGTTTCTTTGAAATCTCAGCTTGTATTGGTGATCTTTGATGATAAATTTCTTGTGGTTGTAATCACGGCCAAAAGGATTAGGACTTGAAATGTCCCTTTTCTTTGCATCAAAAGCATCTGACCTTCGACTTGTCGAAACCAAGGTTAGTAGTAGTTTCATTCAGACAATTCTTTCCAGTGATTTCCCTAAACCTTTGAGCTCTCCTTACCACACTTTCCATACACCAACGAATGTCAAGCATATCCATTTCCACGAGGTCGATTTGATCATAGTATTCTTTTGTCATATTATAATTCCCAATACGACCAGCGATCAAAAGGCCATGTGTTCTTGAACTTCTCCATAGTAAGTCCATTGTTATTTTTAATATTCACATCAATATTGCATTAAACAACATCAGATGGTGGACTCGTAGATGATGATTGATCAGGAACAGAAGCAGTTGATCCATTGGTACCAGCATAAGAACTTGTAAAATGAGGCATGTTGGTTTGTTTACTAGTTTGAGAAGAACTTCCACCAAAACTACTATTTGTTACATAAGAAGTTTGGATCTTTTGGCTTGGGGCAATCACGGATTGCGAAGAGTTAAAGTACAAACCAATGTCTTGAGCAGCTGATGAATTTTTCATTTTTTGTTTCTTTCTCAGCTCAAGTTCATATGCTTCCAACTTCTCAATGAAATGGGCTAAAGTCAATCTTGTATAATTGGTTGGATTTGATTGTTGAGTCATTATAAAGGTATTCCAATCATCAGACAAAGCATCAGCCAGCTTGTCAGTATATTTATAATCTTCATTGTTAATCCCAAGTCTCTTAATCTTGTTCACAAGGTGAAAATATCTTTCCATCGGTTGAGGCATCGTTTCACCTTTGACCATGGTGAAAATGTCAAAATCTTTCTTAGGAAAACTCATCTTTGACTTTCTCATGTTAGCATTACCACGATATTTATTCATAAGAGACTCCCGTATTGAATGACAAGATCCATTGTGTTGTAGTAATTGAAAGATCTCAGATTTGATTGATTGTTGAAAAAAAATCATCATCATTTTCTCACACATGAATCTAGGCTTGTCAGCCTCATGTATTTGAGATAATCTATGACTTATGTCATTTTCATTTCTCGGAATGATGTATTCAGTTTCAACGGCTTCCCAAGTTTCATAGCCTACAGCTTGTACATACGTTTCAAATTTATCGGCCTAATTAGGATAACCTTCCATCCTAAGTAGCTTCGGGGGATTGGTTGGCATCCCCATTTCATTTTCTATGTTTATGTTCTGAATAATCAGTGAAGCATGTGTAACAAACGCGTTTAAATCTTCCATTACTGAAAAACAATGATAACCAGCGTATAAATTTGATTTCACTCGTACAACCCTGAACCAACGTATAACCCTGAACCAACGTGTAATCTTCAAAACATGTAACTTTTATCAGCGTATAACTGTCACACCCCGACTAGGTAGTTGCGGAAGCGTAATACGGGAATGTAACAGATAACACTGGTATCAACCACATTGTTTATAAAGAAATTAAACAAACTAATTTACATCATAATACATGGTTCGGTACTAAGTTTTCAAACTAGATGAAAATCACATAACCGGTTCGCGTGATTGCTTATTCTTTAATATATTTGCTAGCGTCTATGTACAGCGATTCACTTCCGTTCTAGCACCGAGCACATAAGCAAATTATTCCAACTTAGGCCACCCCTGCCCATGCACTCCCGTTGGCATTTAACAACCACGTTACCCCAAGTATGTACAATGTCTAACACCACATAGCAAAATGTAATAAGTATAAATGACAATGTGCAACATGGTTAACATGTTCCGGCATACCCCACCGGCTCTGTCAGTTGGGTTTGTCAAACCGATAGTACTATCCACACGTCACCGGCACGAATTTAATCACTTGTGTTTGTAGGGACTTTCAAGTGTTAGTACTTTGATAAATCACATCATCACACGATTTTAAGTAAATAAGTATACGTAAACATGCTTTCCACCCCAAAAGTTCGTAAAACAGTTTGTAAAGTGGGGTCATGAAACTCACCTTATCGTAGTAGTGATCGATCTCACTCGTACTAGGTATAATGTCTTGACTTTAGCTCGTATCCTATAATCGTTAAAGTACGGTTAACACTAGTACAGTCTTTAAACTAAATCGGGCTGTATAACTAATCTAGGCATAGCTGTTAGGCCCAGAACATGACCATAGCCTTAGATTGTGACGTTGTATACTATGAAATGTTCAAAATTAGACATGGCTCAGTTTCACCGTTTTCCGAGCCTAGCTAAGTTGATCGTTTATGCGTTTCGGGATTAGGAAAGTTCACACAAACTTAAGTAAATATATTTATTGAATAATTGATTTGATTTATGAAAGAATTTTGATGTTCCGGTATCTGGATTGATCGCACGGTTCGTTTCCGTTTTAACATGGGTTTGATTATACAAAACGGGTACAATCCACCCGAATTGTCCGGAATTCTCGTAGAAAGTTCGTTTTTATCAAATTCATCCAAAAATACGATATTTGACAACTTTAGACATTTTGACATACCAGTCAGTCTGTTAAACACAAAACTGTCGGTTTCGTTAAAACAATTATAGTTTAAATCTTTAATTAATCATAACTAATTATGTACTTATATATAAATTATGGAAATTTTTGTAAAAATAAATTAAAATATGGAGAATTTTATAAAAATATTTTTAGAAATTTAATGATTAATTATCTATTTATAAAAATTCATTTAGTGTTTTATAATTAAGTAATAAATATCCCGTTTATAGCAAACGACATCCGAAAAATCCGATAAATTTTCCAAGTGGTCGCAATATCATCACATAGTCCCTGCAAAATCTCCAGAATCTAACACTTTGGCCAAAATGCCTTTATGGCGTTTTTCAGCTATTAAAACTCGATTAAAACATAATTGCACAAATAAAGCTTAGACATTTCCAAATGTTCTCAAACTTTACCAGTGATCATAAAATTTAATTTCTATGTTCCAAACCAAATTTCATAATTTTTTATGTAGTTATATATTTTTCCCGAATAAACGCCAATAAACAGAAATAAATTCGCCAAATATTCTCCGTTTATATAAAATTACCAAATTTGAAAAGGGACTCACTTATGTGATCCCTGATGTCCCTGCAAAGTTTCATAACCTAAAAACAAGCACGTCACAATCGAAGCACAAACAGCCACTAAACGAGTTAACCGGTAATACCTTGTCGGTTTTCGGTGGTTTTCGATAGCTTAAACGACTCTCCGGGCTTGGCTTGCAAACTCAGAGTATCTAGATATCATATAACATCAAACCAAGAATAAATCATCCATTGAACAGCCTTGTTAACTAGGGTTTCGGTTTTGGTTTCAAACCGAACTTTCAAACCGTAAAAACATTATATTCATGTTCTAATATGTGTTTTTGACCAAAAATCTATATGATACTGCTTTGTAGACATGTTTAACATCAAAACACAATTTTACTTGATTTTAATGGTTTTTAAATGGTTAAACATGTTTAAAACTAATCAAGAACTAATTTTTTCATGTTTAAACTATGTTAATTAAGTATAAAATCAATGAAAATTATAGAGTTTACCTCTAGGTTTTGGATGCTGGATGAAGAAGAACAGCAGTATATTAATACAATTAGGTTATGTGTAAAAATATCTACATATAATAACTTATACAAGAAGCTAGAAAAAAAGGGGTATCCCACCCTTTTTGCGGCCGCAAGTTTAAAGGCCCATTGCGCCTCATTTTTGGCCCATTGGTGCCTCGGTATTCGTGCCACGCGTAATTTTCGATCTAAAATTTAATTCGGGTCCGCTTTTTCTCAAGAAAATTAATTCGGGTGTGAGAAATAGCGCGAAAACAAGTTATTTCAGCTTATTTTTGTAAAATAAGAAAAACGTACTGAGTCGTTGTAAAAATCCAAAATATTTTCACGGATTGCTTAGAACATGTCATATAAGTATTTTATATATCTTTTTCCACTTGGCGGATGCTACAATGTTCGTTTTGATGTTAACGATTGCTTTTAAGCTCATAATGTTTCGATAAACGAAACCTTTTTTGTTTAAATGGTTTTAAACATACTAGGGTCTAAATATCAATAAGTTAGCCTCTATAATATATGTATAACTCATGTATGACCCCACAATATATATACGAGCCATAATCAGTATTGGTCGGCTACTCGTTTAATTGCTACGAATTAACCGATTTATTGTTTACTCGCTACGTAGTGAATAAGGTATACCTCGTTTTGTCACGAATGTCACATTCTTCCCCCGTTAAGAAATTTTGTCCCCGAAATTTAACGTGTCAACGGTTTTCTTTCTAGGGAATAGGTGTGGGTATTACTTTCGGAATTCGTCCTTTCGTTCCCAAGTAAATTCGGGTCCTTGTTTTGAGTTCCACCGAACTTTTACCAATGAGATTTTATGTGTCTTAACTGTTTAGTTTTCTCGTCCACAATTTCTACCCGGTTCCTCTACGAAGTTGAGCTTTTCATTATATGAACATCTTCCAGTGTTACTATTGCCGTTTCATCAATCAAACACTTTTTCAGATTCGATACATGAAACACATCGTGAATAGTTCTCAATTTTAAAGGTATTTTTAATCGGTAGGATACGGGTCCAATTTTTGCAACAATCTCAAAAGGTCCAATGTATATCGGGGCTAATTTACCGGTCTTTCCAAATCTTATAACACCTTTCCACGGAGATACTAATACCTCGTCGCCTGTTTCAAAAGATAACGGTTTTCTACGAATATTAGCATAACTCTTCTGTCGGTTCCGAGCGGCTTTCAACTTTCGTTTAATCTTTTGAATCTTATCGGTTGTTTCTTGAATCAAATCGGATCTGGAAATTTGAGTATCACCCACCTCTATCCAACAAAGTGGTGATCTATATTTTCGCCCGTATAAGGCTTCACAAGGTGCTGTTTGTATACTGCAATGGTAACTATTATTGTACGAGAATTCAATGAGCGGGAGGTGTTGATCCCAATTCCCTTTGAAGTCCAGTACATAAGCATGAAGTAAATCTTCAAAGGTTTGGATAGTTCGTTCGGATTGACCATCTGTTTGGGGATGGTAAGTGGTACTCAGGTCTATTCGGGTTCCCAGAGCTTCTTGAACTGCTTGCCAAAAATGTGAAGTAAAGTGACTGTCTCGATCCGAAATAATCGAAAGAGGTACCATGTGTCTAGATACAATTTCATCAATGTAAATTTGAGTGAGTTTTTCGGTGGTGTAGTTTTTGCGGATCGGAATAAAGTGTGCGGATTTGGTTAATCGGTCTACAATTACCCAAATCGCATTTTGTCATCGGGAGGTTTTGGGCAAATGTGTTACGAAATCCATGGTTTTTTGTTCCCATTTCCACTGTGGAATTTCGGGTTGTAACATTCCCGAAGATTTTTGATATTCCGCCTTAACCCTTGCACACGTTGCACACTTACTCACATACAAGGCTACATCATTTTTCATGCCAGGCCACCAGTAATATTCCTTAACATCTTTATACCACTTATCAGTACCTGGATGAATCGAATATTTGGATTTGTGTTCTTCATCAAGAATAAGTTCACGGAGTTTATAAAGTGTCGGAATCCAGACCCGGTTTTTATAATAGAATATTTCATCAATTTTCTTCTCACAATTCTTTTCATTCCCGTTTAGTTCTTCCTTTTCTAACTGATATGCTTTTAAGGCTTCGTCATGTACAACACGAACTTGTTTGATTAGGCTACTTTGTACAATCATTCCGAGTGCTTGTACCCTCAACGGTTTAACTCTGTCCTTTCGGCTTAAAGCATCAGCTACTATATTGGCCTTACCCGGATGGTATTTAATTTCACAATCATAATCGTTTAACAATTCTACCCATCTTCTTTGTCTCATGTTCAGTTCCTTCTGATAAAATATGTGTTGTAAGCTTTTGTGATCAGTATAGATGGTACATTTGGTGTCATACAAGTAACGTCTCAAGATTTTCAATGCAAAGATAACTTCTCCCCATTCCATGTCGTGGGTTGTGTAATTCTTCTCGTGTACCTTTAATTTTCGGGATGCATACGCTATTACATTATTTCGTTGCATCAGTACGCATCCCAAACCTTTACGAGACGCGTCACAATAGACCACCAATTCATCAGTTCCATCTGGGAGACTTAATATTGGAGCTTCACATAACTTTTGTTTTAACGTTTGGAAGGCCATTTCCTTTTCTTCTCCCCAATCATACGTTCGATCTTTCTGAGTTAGGAGGGTTAAAGGTTGAGCAATACTTGAAAAGTTTTCAATAAATCATCGGTAATACCAGGCTAATCCCAAAAATTGGCGAATTTCCTTCGGTGATTTAGGTACTTGCCAATTCTTAATGGCCTCAATTTTACCGGGGTCGACTTGGATTCCTTGTTGATTCACAATATGTCTTAAAATTGTACTTCTTGTAACCAGAATTCACATTTGGACAACTTGGCATATAATTTTCTTGCCTCAATAGTTCTAAGATTAACCGCAGATGTTGTTCGTGTTCCTTTTTACTTTTCGAATATATCAAAATGTCATCGATAAACACTATCACAAATTTGTCAAGGTAGGGTTTGCAAACTCGGTTCAAAAGATCCATAAACACTGCAGGTGCATTAGTCAATCCAAACGGCATAACCAAAAAATTCATAGTGACCATACCGAGTTAGGAATGCTGTTTTTGGGATATCTTCTTCCTGAATTCTTACTTGATGATAACCAGATCTGAGATCAATTTTCGAAAAATACTTCACACCCTGGAGCTGATCAAATAAGTCATCAATTCGGGGTAAGGGGTATTTATTCTTTATAGTCACTTTATTCAATTCTCGATAATCAATACACATTCGAAAACTTCAATCTTTCTTTTTCACAAATAACATTGGTGCTCCCCACGGCGAATAACTAGGTCGGATAAAACCCCTGTCCAGTAACTCTTGTAACTGGTTGGAAAGTTCTTGCATTTCAGAAGGTGCAAGTCGATAACGTGCCTTAGCAATGGGTGCTGCTCCCGGTATCAAGTCAATACGGAATTCAACTTGTTGGGTCGGTGGTAAACCAGGCAACTCATCGGGAAATACATCTGAAAACTCGTGTACCACTGGGATGTCTTCTATTCGCTTTTCATCGGGGTCTTTGAATGTTACGCACGCCAAGTATAATGTACAACCTTGGCGCAAATACTTTAATGCCTTAAGTTGGGATATGAGAGGCAACATAGTACCAGATTTCTCACTTTGAACAGTCATTGCCTTATCATTCGAGAGAGGTATCCTAACCGTCTTATCCTTACAAACAATTTTGGCTTTGTTCTTAGACAGCCAGTCCATACCAACTATAACATCAAAACTTCGTAATTCCGCTTGAAGTAAATCAATAAGGAATGGGTGGTCGTTTAGGATAAGGGAACAGTTTCGGACTATTCGATTAACAAGTATAGACATACCGTTAGCAAGTTCTATAGTATATGGTTTTGTTAGCTCACTAACCGGCATATTTTATAAGGGTAAAAATTTAACAAATACGATACTTCTATCGGCGCCCGTATCAAACAAGACTGAAGAATACTGACCGGAAACTAAGAATGTACTTGTTACCACGTTCGGATCATGGCGCGCTTCACCCGATCCTATTATAAACGTGCGTCCCCTAGCTGCATTGGAGGTTTATGCTTGTGCTTGGTTCTGCCTTATCACTGCACCCTGGTTCAGCTTTGGGGCAGTATCTCTGTAAATGTTCCGTACTACCACATTCGTAGCAAATACAGAGGTTCATGGTGGGTGGGGTTTGTTGATTGAGTTGTGGTCGGGTTGGTTGAGGTCGAGGTAGTTGGGTTGGTTGAGGTCAAGGTAGTTGGGTTGGTTGTTGTGGTAGGTTTACGTTATTGGTGGGGGTTCTACAATTGGGGGCATAGTGTCCAATTCTTCCATACTTGTGACAAACTACTGATTTACAATCACCCGTATGATGAAGATTACATTTCCCACACTTTGGTAAAGTCCCCTTATAAGCCTCTTGTTTCCCATTTGAACTGGTCATGGAATAATTTCGGGTATTCGGACAGGCTCGTTTATTTTGAGGGTTCTCTTGCATCCTTGTCCCATAATCAGATCGTTTCAAACTTGATGTCTCCCCCGGCATCCTTATCACACCACTTCTCATTAGATCAAAGGTAACAACACCCGCTTCAGATATAGCACTTTCCAATGTTGGGTGGGCTACTGGATTAACTATACTCCTCACGGCAGGGGTTAATCCCCATATGTAGGGTTCAATACGTTTAGCTTCCGCAGTCAATAACCATGGTACTAAGCGAGATAGTTCGTTAAAATGATTTGTATATCCTACATGGTCAGCACCCTTCATTTCCAAATTCCACAACTCATGTTCCGGCCGTTGAATCTCACTTTTCGGGCAAAAATGCTCTAGCGTAAGGGTTTTTAGTTTAGTCCATGACATACGGTTTATAGCATCTTGTCCCCTTATTTGGACCACTGTGTTCCACCACATCAAAGCATGATCCAGAAACATACTCGTAGCAAATTTGACTATACGGTCTGGTGGACATTCACTAATATTAATCACGGACTCGGTCTTTCCAATCCATTTGACCAATCCGTTCGGTCCCTCAATACCTTTGAATTCAGTCGGTTTACACGATGTGGACTGTTTATACGCGTAATCCTGACGTGGGGGTTCGGGATTATTACGATCATTACCGGTATTTGGTTGGGTGTTATTATTAGCAGTTGTGTTGATAACCGGTATGGGGTTTGGATTCGTGACATTATCGGTGTTCAAAACGGTTTCAGGGTTCCCAACAACATTAACAGTCGGGAGAGTATTATTAGTATTTATAACATTATCAGTATTCAGCGGGGTAGTAACACCCGGGGCTGCATTAGTATCTGTCGGAGGTATATTAGCAGTGGCCGTAGTGGTGCTCGTAGGTTCGTTAACAGTATTGTTGGCACGTATGCCCGCAGTGACTTGTAATACAATTGTTGGTATCACTGCTTGTAGTTGACAAGCAATCATTGCGGCCACTTCCGCCTCAGACAAAGTGTTTGCTTTCTTCAGGGCCATTCTATAAAATAATCAATTATATAATAATTAATATCGCTCCACTATCACCAGCACAACATTACGATATTACAATTTACAAACACACAACTATGCCAAAGAAACACGTTTGTATTAATTTTAATCATTACTGTACATATGCATCCAAAATTAGCGCATAGGCTTAACCAAGTATAGGCAATCGCTTGAATATGTGTGTGAAAATTTGTCATGGAGTGACATATAGACTTAACCCGATAAGGTCCAGTGATTGTAATAGTGCTAAACTGTAAACAGTTCCCAAGTCAGCCCAACATGTTGTTACAAAATTGCTGCATGGGAAGGCAAAAGACTATGTACAACCAACTATACTGTTCTATTCTATTTATCCATACGTACAAGATAAACCAACCTAGCAAGAACAGCTATCACATCTACCAAGAACGCCCTATAGATCCAATTATTCATTCTCCTCACATCCCTCTTATTCTGGTGTAGGTACCAAACATTTTCCTGAGTTTCTTGTCTGAATTGATTAAGGTCATTTATCGAGTGTGATTGTTCTAAGATCTGATCAGTCTCTAAACCCAACCATGCGGAAGCAGACAAAAGAGGTGACTTGTAAGGCCCCGTCACCGGTAACCCTACTTTCGTGTTGGATTTACTCATAAACACAGTTCTAAATATCAGAGTTAATTAAAACTTTACGCGGAATATAAAACTTCATAAAACATTACATATCAATTCATAATCATGTCGTAAAACATTCCTTTTGTCTTTCCAAAATTAAAACATAACTTATAAAACATATCAGATCTTCAGATGCCAGGCTTTAGTCTTCTGCCATGTGCCCTCCACTCAAGCCAGCTGTCTCATCCTACTCACCTGCGTGCATACTAAAAGTCAGCTACGCTGAGTGAGTTCTAGTTAATCATACAATACCATACAATACCTTATTACATACATACGTACTTAACCTCATAACTTTCTTTTATACACACATAAGTGCTCATACCTTCATTCTTACTTACATACTTTCTTTCTTACTTACATACTTTCTTTACATTCATAATCATATGTTTTAAAGAGCCTTTCGCCCTATAACCTCACAGATATTATAAGGGTCTGGTCCCTAACATCACAGATATTATAAGGGTCTGGTCCCTAACATCACAGATATTATAAGGGTCTGGTCCCTAACATCACAGATATTATAAGGGTCTGGTCCCTATCCTCACAGATATTGTAAGGGTCTGGTCCCTAACATCACAGATATTATAAGGGTCTGGTCCCTAACATCACAGATATTATAAGGGTCTGGTCCCTTGCTTTCGAATATTAGTAGGGTTCAGTTCCCTCTTTGTGGCAACCCCCTCACATAACATTTGATTCTCTTGACCTCAGTGTCAACCATGTCAGGCACCAACCTAGATAGTCGGTTGAACTCCGTGGTATACTCACGATGCGTCATCATACCGGCTTTTAAATTCTGGAACTTCATCTCCGTTCTTTCAACCTCGGCATCTGCACAGAACTTCTTCATTACCAACTCTTTCAGATCTTCCCACTTCATCGCTCTGATCTCATCCTTAGTCTTTCTCTGCTCCACACTTTCCCACCAATACATAGCCTCATCTACGAATGACTGAGTAGCATAACCCACAGCTTGGTCGGGACGGCAGTCGCTAATGCGGATAACCTTGTCCATAGCGGTTATCCACTGGAGAGTAGCGATTGCGTCTCCTAAACCAGTCAGCTTAGGCGGGTCACAACCTTTGAAGGACTTATAGCTGCACCCACCTTGTCCTCCTCTCCTATCATCGACTTTCACAGACTTATCCCCACTCGAGGCCCCTCTTTCACCTTCCCCATCCTTCCTACCATCACCACCCGCCCCTTCAGCAGTTCGCTCACGGCTTCCAGCAGATCCTTCGGGATTCAGGTTCTTCACAGCAGCAACTACAGCCTGAACGATGGCTGCTTGAACTGCAGGGCTAAGTTGAACTTCTTCGTTGTTGTTCTGGTCTCCTCCAGCTGCGCTTCCTTCATCTTCGGTGTGGGAAGCTTCTTCTACCGAAGGTTGCCGAACAAGACGAGGCCTGCCACGACGTCCAGTGCGACCCCCAGTTTCAACAAATTCTCCAGCTCCAGCCATTAGTATTCTAAAGGGGAAAACACAAACATCATCACTCAAGGAACTATCTAGTACAAGGATAGTAAGGCTAACAGGTAATAACAGTGGCCAGTTGTGATTAGCTGATCACGTTACTTTCCGTGTCCTATACACTTCCTTTTATGAGTCTATCTGTGCTGGTTCTACTTAAGTAGTTAGTCAATTCAAACAATCAATTATTCCTATCCGTACCATTCTCATATCTTTTCTTTCTCATTAACGTATATCATTTAATCATACCTTTCACCTTTACTGATCTTGCTTGAGTGACACATGGCATTCTTGAACTGGCATCTTCTTTCTTTTCTTACTTAAATCCCATTCTCTGTTCAAGTCTAAGCATGTAGGATGCTTAAATCTCTTGAACTTTGCTCTGATACCAACTTGTAAGGCCCCGTCACCGGTAACCCTACTTTCGTGTTGGATTTACTCATAAACACAGTTCTAAATATCAGAGTTAATTAAAACTTTACGCGGAATATAAAACTTCATAAAACATTACATATCAATTCATAATCATGTCGTAAAACATTCCTTTTGTCTTTCCAAAATTAAAACATAACTTATAAAACATATCAGATCTTCAGATGCCAGGCTTTAGTCTTCTGCCATGTGCCCTCCACTCAAGCCAGCTGTCTCATCCTACTCACCTGCGTGCATACTAAAAGTCAGCTACGCTGAGTGAGTTCTAGTTAATCATACAATACCATACAATACCTTATTACATACATACGTACTTAACCTCATAACTTTCTTTTATACACACATAAGTGCTCATACCTTCATTCTTACTTACATACTTTCTTTCTTACTTACATACTTTCTTTACATTCATAATCATACGTTTTAAAGAGCCTTTCGCCCTATAACCTCACAGATATTATAAGGGTCTGGTCCCTAACATCACAGATATTATAAGGGTCTGGTCCCTAACATCACAGATATTATAAGGGTCTGGTCCCTATCCTCACAGATATTGTAAGGGTCTGGTCCCTAACATCACAGATATTGTAAGGGTCTGGTCCCTAACATCACAGATATTATAAGGGTCTGGTCCCTTGCTTTCGAATATTAGTAGGGTTCAGTTCCCTCTTCGTTACCATACAACCATGCAACATACCTCGAGTATTATCAGGGCTTGGTACCCTTTTCGTAACCATACAACCATACAACCGTCATTTCCTTCTTTTATTAACTTTATTACGTTCATACACATAAACATACATATCATACTTGCCATATTTATAACGTTACAACCTGACAGTACGTGCAATATCCGAAGATCGTTCACGAACCATCAAGCAATCATTCATACATATCACATATATCACATATGGCTTTATAACGTTACAACCTGACAGTACGTGCAATATCCGAAGATCGTTCACGAACCATCAAGCAATCATTCCTACAGATCACATATATCACATATGGCATACACTTATCACTTAGGATAAATGTATTAACAACACATCAAGTATGCACACAGCCCCGAAAACATAACAAGGAATGGGGCTAGAAACTCACCTGGATCCTGTTACGCTCGCCGTTGATCGTAATTCCTTTCTTTAACTGGGCTCGGCTAACTGTATAATATTTACACATATCAATTAACTACTACTACTCGTTTTGTATTTCTATCTATATATAACCCACAACGAACGGGGGTCCGGGGGCAGCGCCCCTGGCAGCGGGGTTCTAGGGGCGGCAGGCCCTAGCGGGGTCCAAGGGGCAGAGCCCCTGGCTGGGGTTAAGCTGCCAGGTCAGCTTGGAAAAATTTTATTTTCGATATCTGCCTTAACACATTTTCCATTAGGTTTTTAATTTATTTTCTAAACGAACTTCACTTCAGGCGAAGTTAAACCTTAGGCGAACTTGGCTTCAGGCGAAGTTAAACCTTAGGCGAACTTGGCTTCAGGCGAAGTTAAACCTTAGGCGAACTTGGCTTCAGGCGAAGTTAAACCTTAGGCGAACTTGGCTTCAGGCGAAGTTATACCTTAGGCGAACTTGGCTTCAGGCGAAGTTGTACCTTAGGCGAACTTGGCTTCAGGCGAAGTTGTACCTTAGGCGAACTTGGCTTCAGGCGAAGTTAAACCTTAGGCGAAGTTACGCTTGAAGGCGAAGTTACGCTTGAAGACGAAGTTCATCAGGCGAACTTAATCTTGCAGGCGAAGTTATCGCGCTGCAGATCTGTTTGCCCATAACTCCTTCGTTTCTTAGCCAAATCACTCGATTTTGGTACCCACGGAATCGTATGATCGGCGCCTACAAATCCCAACCATCAAATAGGCCTAAAATCGACGTTTTAGGGGTCCGATTTGGGCAGTTAGGGTTTCGGGTTCGGTTAACCCATCAAATCCTAACCATTTTCAGTAATATAAGCTTTGGTGGATTTGTTCTTACCTTACCAACTCAGATCTATCAACAAATCTCGGGTCTCGGCTTCGAATCTTGATCGGTTAGTATGTGTGTGTTTTGAGTGTGTGAAGAAAGAAGGTGGAAATGAAAGATTGGGTTTGGGATGGGATATTTATATCCCTCTAAGCCCACGGACCCGAGGCCCATTCTCATTTAACCCATCTTACGCAATCTAAGCCCAACTCCCTCCTTACTCGACATTAAATAATTAACAACGTGAAATCACTAAACATAACTTTCTTTATTTATAATTAAAATTTAGGATGTTACAAGTCTTCCCCCCTTAAAGAGGTTTCGTCCCCGAAACCTAACTATTACATAAACAAACTAGGGTAAAACTTGCGCATCTCATCCTCGACTTCCCAAGTAGCATCTGATCCCTTGCGGTGTTTCCATATCACTTTCACCAAGGGTATAATCTTGCGACGAAGCTGCTTCTCCTTGCGATCAACGATCTTTATCGGTTGCTCGATGTAGTTCAATTGTTCATCAACCTCAATGTCCATCAATGGTACGTGAGACGTGTCATCAGCTAGACACTTCCTCAGATGAGAAACATGGAAGGTTGAATGAATTCCTTCTAACTCATCGGGTAAATCCAGTTTATAAGCTACGTCCCCCACACGATACAAAATTTTAAATGGTCCAATGTACCTCGGACTTAGCTTCCCTCTCTTTCTAAAACGGATAATTCCTTTCCAAGGCGAGACCTTAAGCATCACATAGTCGCCAACGTTAAACTCAATTGGTCGTCGCCGCTTATCTGCATAAGACTTTTGTCTGTCTTGAGCGGCTTTCATTCTTGCTTTGATCTGATCGAACTTTGAAGACGTTTCTTGAACCACTTCTAGGCTTCCCATTTCCTTTTGACCAATCTCACCCCAACACACCGGGGTTCTACATCGCCGACCGTAAAGCATCTCAAACGGTGGCATACCAATGCTCGAATGGTAACTGTTGTTATAGGAGAACTCTGCCAGATGCAGATGATCATCCCAGCTTCCACCAAAATCTAAAACACAAGCACGTAGCATATCCTCAAGGGTTTGGATCGTCCTTTCGGACTGTCCATCGGTTTGAGGATGGTACGCCGTACTGATGTTCAACCTCGTCCCCATAGCTTCATGGAATTTCTTCCAGAACCTCGAAGTAAACCGTGTATCCCTATCAGACACGATCGATAACGGTACTCCATGCTTGGTTACCACTTCCTTGATGAACAAGCTTGCTAACGTTTCTGACGAGATGGCCTCTCGTATGGGCAGAAAGTGAGCACTCTTGGTCAAACGGTCCACAATCACCCAGATGGTATCATGTTGCTTAGCTGTACGAGGTAGCTTAGTTATGAAATCCATGGTGATGTGTTCCCATTTCCACTCAGGTATCTCTAGCGGTTGCATCTTCCCATAAGGCTTCTGATGTTCGGCTTTGACTTGTAAGCAAGTTAAGCACTTACTAACATAATCCACTACATCGTTTTTCATTCCTGGCCACCAGTAATCTCTTTTCAAGTCTTGGTACATCTTTGTAGCTCCTGGATGGATTGAGTACCTTGACTTATGAGCTTCATCTAAGATTCGACTTCTAAGATCACCATGGCGTGGGATCCACATACGGTCGAACCTAGTCTTAACTCCATGAGTGTTTTCCATCAACTCATCTTGCTGGCCATAAATCCTTTCGTTCTTTACTAACCCTTCATCTACTAACACTTCTGACTGCACCTTGATGATTTCTTCAAAAAGACTCGGGTTCATGATCAACTTGTATGACTTCACTGTTGCAAGGACTTCCTCATTCTTACGACTTAACGCATCAGCGACCACGTTAGCTTTACCGGGGTAATACTTAATCTCACAGTCGTAATCCTTTATCAATTCTAACCATCTTCTCTGCCTCATGTTCAATTCTTTCTGCTCGAAGAAGTACTTTAAACTCTTATGATCGGTATAGATAGTGCACTTTGTACCGTACAGGTAATGCCTCCATATCTTAAGAGCATGCACTACAGCTGCTAACTCCAAATCATGCGTCGGATAAGTACTCTCATGGACTTTCAACTGTCTAGACGCGTAGGCTATCACCTTCCCTCGTTGCATCAACACGCAACCTAACCC
Source organism: Bidens hawaiensis (assembly GCF_021521415.1). Lineage (NCBI taxonomy): Eukaryota > Viridiplantae > Streptophyta > Magnoliopsida > Asterales > Asteraceae > Bidens > Bidens hawaiensis. The sequence goes on from NW_027505621.1 coordinate 33,088, forward strand.
TTGATGCGAGGCATCAGCACAAACAACAAAATCCTCATCACCATCGGGTAAAGTAAGGATTGGAGCTTGCGTGAGTCTCTTCTTCAATTCTTCAAAGGCTTCCTCCTGAAACTTCCCCCAACTGAATACTATCGACTTTCGGGTCATACCGGTCAGCGGTGCGGCTATCTTGGAGAAACCTTCGATGAATCTCCTATAGTAGCCAGCTAACCCTAGGAAGCTTCGTATATCAGTCGGATTCTGCGGAGTCTTCCAATTCGTTATCGCTTCAATCTTAGCTGGGTCCACGGTAATCCCCTCCGGATTAACCACATGACCTAAAAATTGCACTTCTCTTAACCAGAACGCGCACTTCGAAAACTTGGCATACAACTTCTCTTTCTTCAGAACTTCCAATACTTCTCTCAAATGCTCCGCATGGTCAGACTCGCTCCTTGAATATATTAATATGTCATCAATGAAAACGATAACTGACTTATCCAACATTGGTCGACACACCCTGTTCATCATGTCCATAAATGCTGTAGGAGCATTTGTTAGACCGAATGACATTACGAGGAACTCGTAGTGTCCATATCGCGTTCGGAACGCCGTCTTAGGGACGTCTGCCTCCTTTACCTTCAGTTGATGGTAGCCTGATCTGAGATCTATTCGCGAGAACCAACTCGAACCTTGCAGTTGGTCAAACAGATCGTCAATCCTAGGCAAGGGGTATCTATTCTTTACCGTAAGCTTATTTAACTCACGATAGTCTATGCACATTTTCATACTTCCATCCTTTTTCTTCACAAACAAAACCGGTGCGCCCCACGGAGATACACTCGGTCTGATAAAACCCTTGTCGAGGAGTTCTTGCAGTTGGGACATCAATTCCTTCATCTCAGACGGTGCTAGACGGTAAGGCGCCTTCGCGACGGGCTGGGCTCCTGGTACTAGATCTATCTGAAATTCTATCTCTCGCTCAGGTGGCAACCCCGGAAGATCCTCAGGGAATACTTCTGGGTAGTCGCGCACAATAGGAACATTCTTCATTTCTTTCATCTCGGCCGTAGCGTTGACAACATACGCCAGGTAGGCACCGCACCCTCGCCTTAACAAACCCTCGGCTTTTATCATCGAAATGACATTAAGCCCATAACTCTCCTTATCACCATAAACCGTCACCGCACTACCATCCAATGACTTTAACCTTATCATCTTACTTTTACATACTATCTGAGCCTCAAACTCAGACAACCAATCCATACCCATGACTACATCGAACCCTCCTAAGGCCATAACATACAAAGTAACAGGGAACTCATGTCCCTCTAACTCTATCTTACAATTCTTAACCATTTTTGTTATTTTCACCGAAGTGTCACTTGCGGTTTCTACTACAAAAGTTTCAGACACTCGGCAGCCTTTCATTTTAGCTAGTTTACTAAACGTCGTAGCTACAAAACTTCTATTCGCACCAGAATCAAATAACACAGAAGCGGAAACATCGTTCACTAGAAACATACCTGTGACGACATCCGGAATCTGCCTGGCTTGTTCCTGGGTCAGCATGTAGGCTCTAGTTCTGGGCCTAGCTTGATCGGCATCCTTCTTTCCACTACCTCCAGCTACACCTTCAGTGCACTCCCTTGACATATGGCCTGTCTTGCCACATTTGTAACATGCTGGCTTCGCACTGCACTCATTGGCATAATGCCCTACCTTCCCGCACTTATAACAGGCATTCGACCCCATCCTGCATTCTCCACCATGAGCCTTTCCACATTTGAGACAAACATTAGAACTTTTACCCCACTTGCACTCACCACCATGCCTCTTTCCGCAGGTCTTACACGATCTCTTCTCCCACACTTTCTGTTTCTTATCCTTGGAGTTCCATAACTGAGTACCGGGTCGTTTAACAGGAGTGACCCCTTTATTCTCTTTCTCTTCGTCCCTTTCCGCCCTATCATCCGCGGCCACGTCAGCATAGACCATTTCCGCGAGTCCAACAGCCGAATCAAAAGTAGCAGGTTGAATCGCCCTGACTAACATGCGGACCTTTTGTGGCAACCCCCTCACATAACATTTGATTCTCTTGACCTCAGTGTCAACCATGTCAGGCACCAACCTAGATAGTCGGTTGAACTCCGTGGTATACTCACGATGCGTCATCATACCGGCTTTTAAATTCTGGAACTTCATCTCCGTTCTTTCAACCTCGGCATCTGCACAGAACTTCTTCATTACCAACTCTTTCAGATCTTCCCACTTCATCGCTCTGATCTCATCCTTAGTCTTTCTCTGCTCCACACTTTCCCACCAATACATAGCCTCATCTACGAATGACTGAGTAGCATAACCCACAGCTTGGTCGGGACGGCAGTCGCTAATGCGGATAACCTTGTCCATAGCGGTTATCCACTGGAGAGTAGCGATTGCGTCTCCTAAACCAGTCAGCTTAGGCGGGTCACAACCTTTGAAGGACTTATAGCTGCACCCACCTTGTCCTCCTCTCCTATCATCGACTTTCACAGACTTATCCCCACTCGAGGCACCTCTTTCACCTTCCCCATCCTTCCTACCATCACCACCCGCCCCTTCAGCAGTTCGCTCACGGCTTCCAGCAGATCCTTCGGGATTCAGGTTCTTCACAGCAGCAACTACAGCCTGAACGATGGCTGCTTGAACTGCAGGGCTAAGTTGAACTTCTTCGTTGTTGTTCTGGTCTCCTCCAGCTGCGCTTCCTTCATCTTCGGTGTGGGAAGCTTCTTCTACCGAAGGTTGCCGAACAAGACGAGGCCTGCCACGACGTCCAGTGCGACCCCCAGTTTCAACAAATTCTCCAGCTCCAGCCATTAGTATTCTAAAGGGGAAAACACAAACATCATCACTCAAGGAACTATCTAGTACAAGGATAGTAAGGCTAACAGGTAATAACAGTGGCCAGTTGTGATTAGCTGATCACGTTACTTTCCGTGTCCTATACACTTCCTTTTATGAGTCTATCTGTGCTGGTTCTACTTAAGTAGTTAGTCAATTCAAACAATCAATTATTCCTATCCGTACCATTCTCATATCTTTTCTTTCTCATTAACGTATATCATTTAATCATACCTTTCACCTTTACTGATCTTGCTTGAGTGACACATGGCATTCTTGAACTGGCATCTTCTTTCCTTTCTTACTTAAATCCCATTCTCTGTTCAAGTCTAAGCATGTAGGATGCTTAAATCTCTTGAACTTTGCTCTGATACCAACTTGTAAGGCCCCGTCACCGGTAACCCTACTTTCGTGTTGGATTTACTCATAAACACAGTTCTAAATATCAGAGTTAATTAAAACTTTACGCGGAATATAAAACTTCATAAAACATTACATATCAATTCATAATCATGTCGTAAAACATTCCTTTTGTCTTTCCAAAATTAAAACATAACTTATAAAACATATCAGATCTTCAGATGCCAGGCTTTAGTCTTCTGCCATGTGCCCTCCACTCAAGCCAGCTGTCTCATCCTACTCACCTGCGTGCATACTAAAAGTCAGCTACGCTGAGTGAGTTCTAGTTAATCATACAATACCATACAATACCTTATTACATACATACGTACTTAACCTCATAACTTTCTTTTATACACACATAAGTGCTCATACCTTCATTCTTACTTACATACTTTCTTTCTTACTTACATACTTTCTTTACATTCATAATCATACGTTTTAAAGAGCCTTTCGCCCTATAACCTCACAGATATTATAAGGGTCTGGTCCCTAACATCACAGATATTATAAGGGTCTGGTCCCTAACATCACAGATATTATAAGGGTCTGGTCCCTATCCTCACAGATATTGTAAGGGTCTGGTCCCTAACATCACAGATATTGTAAGGGTCTGGTCCCTAACATCACAGATATTATAAGGGTCTGGTCCCTTGCTTTCGAATATTAGTAGGGTTCAGTTCCCTCTTCGTTACCATACAACCATGCAACATACCTCGAGTATTATCAGGGCTTGGTACCCTTTTCGTAACCATACAACCATACAACCGTCATTTCCTTCTTTTATTAACTTTATTACGTTCATACACATAAACATACATATCATACTTGCCATATTTATAACGTTACAACCTGACAGTACGTGCAATATCCGAAGATCGTTCACGAACCATCAAGCAATCATTCATACATATCACATATATCACATATGGCTTTATAACGTTACAACCTGACAGTACGTGCAATATCCGAAGATCGTTCACGAACCATCAAGCAATCATTCCTACAGATCACATATATCACATATGGCATACACTTATCACTTAGGATAAATGTATTAACAACACATCAAGTATGCACACAGCCCCGAAAACATAACAAGGAATGGGGCTAGAAACTCACCTGGATCCTGTTACGCTCGCCGTTGATCGTAATTCCTTTCTTTAACTGGGCTCGGCTAACTGTATAATATTTACACATATCAATTAACTACTACTACTCGTTTTGTATTTCTATCTATATATAACCCACAACGAACGGGGGTCCGGGGGCAGCGCCCCTGGCAGCGGGGTTCTAGGGGCGGCAGGCCCTAGCGGGGTCCAAGGGGCAGAGCCCCTGGCTGGGGTTAAGCTGCCAGGTCAGCTTGGAAAAATTTTATTTTCGATATCTGCCTTAACACATTTTCCATTAGGTTTTTAATTTATTTTCTAAACGAACTTCACTTCAGGCGAAGTTAAACCTTAGGCGAACTTGGCTTCAGGCGAAGTTAAACCTTAGGCGAACTTGGCTTCAGGCGAAGTTAAACCTTAGGCGAACTTGGCTTCAGGCGAAGTTAAACCTTAGGCGAACTTGGCTTCAGGCGAAGTTAAACCTTAGGCGAACTTGGCTTCAGGCGAAGTTGTACCTTAGGCGAACTTGGCTTCAGGCGAAGTTGTACCTTAGGCGAACTTGGCTTCAGGCGAAGTTGTACCTTAGGCGAACTTGGCTTCAGGCGAAGTTAAACCTTAGGCGAAGTTACGCTTGAAGGCGAAGTTACGCTTGAAGACGAAGTTCATCAGGCGAACTTAATCTTGCAGGCGAAGTTATCGCGCTGCAGATCTGTTTGCCCATAACTCCTTCGTTTCTTAGCCAAATCACTCGATTTTGGTACCCACGGAATCGTATGATCGGCGCCTACAAATCCCAACCATCAAATAGGCCTAAAATCGACGTTTTAGGGGTCCGATTTGGGCAGTTAGGGTTTCGGGTTCGGTTAACCCATCAAATCCTAACCATTTTCAGTAATATAAGCTTTGGTGGATTTGTTCTTACCTTACCAACTCAGATCTATCAACAAATCTCGGGTCTCGGCTTCGAATCTTGATCGGTTAGTATGTGTGTGTTTTGAGTGTGTGAAGAAAGAAGGTGGAAATGAAAGATTGGGTTTGGGATGGGATATTTATATCCCTCTAAGCCCACGGACCCGAGGCCCATTCTCATTTAACCCATCTTACGCAATCTAAGCCCAACTCCCTCCTTACTCGACATTAAATAATTAACAACGTGAAATCACTAAACATAACTTTCTTTATTTATAATTAAAATTTAGGATGTTACATGACTACGGTAACGGTGCAGGTAGACCCCAAGTTGGAATAGGTATCTCATTGACCTCGACATGTGATGTTTCTTCCCTATGGTACGTAGATTGAGGTGGGGGAGTGGTGTGCTCAGGTGGGCGCACTGAAATACGAGCTGTTTGACGGTTTCTAATAGTGGGTGGGGGTACTCGTGTATGTTGTACAGGTGGAGTAGGGGATCTGGGTGCTCTAATCGGTGAATGATAAGCACTAGTCGCTCCAGCCTCTAGCCTAGGTGTTTCCCTAGGAGGGTAACTATCGCACCTGTAGCCCGTTAAGTCAGGTTGGTCGATCGGCACCTCGTGTGGCACTACAGTGTCCCCTAAGCTCTCACTCATACTTGCCATATTTATAACGTTACAACCTGACAGTACGTGCAATATCCGAAGATCGTTCACGAACCATCAAGCAATCATTCATACATATCACATATATCACATATGGCTTTATAACGTTACAACCTGACAGTACGTGCAATATCCGAAGATTGTTCACGAACCATCAAGCAATCATTCCTACAGATCACATATATCACATATGGCATACACTTATCACTTAGGATAAATGTATTAACAACACATCAAGTATGCACACAGCCCCGAAAACATAACAAGGAATGGGGCTAGAAACTCACCTGGATCCTGTTACGCTCGCCGTTGATCGTAATTCCTTTCTTTAACTGGGCTCGGCTAACTGTATAATATTTACACATATCAATTAACTACTACTACTCGTTTTGTATTTCTATCTATATATAACCCACAACGAACGGGGGTCCGGGGGCAGCGCCCCTGGCAGCGGGGTTCTAGGGGCGGCAGGCCCTAGCGGGGTCCAAGGGGCAGAGCCCCTGGCTGGGGTTAAGCTGCCAGGTCAGCTTGGAAAAATTTTATTTTCGATATCTGCCTTAACACATTTTCCATTAGGTTTTTAATTTATTTTCTAAACGAACTTCACTTCAGGCGAAGTTAAACCTTAGGCGAACTTGGCTTCAGGCGAAGTTAAACCTTAGGCGAACTTGGCTTCAGGCGAAGTTAAACCTTAGGCGAACTTGGCTTCAGGCGAAGTTATACCTTAGGCGAACTTGGCTTCAGGCGAAGTTGTACCTTAGGCGAACTTGGCTTCAGGCGAAGTTGTACCTTAGGCGAACTTGGCTTCAGGCGAAGTTAAACCTTAGGCGAAGTTACGCTTGAAGGCGAAGTTACGCTTGAAGACGAAGTTCATCAGGCGAACTTAATCTTGCAGGCGAAGTTATCGCGCTGCAGATCTGTTTGCCCATAACTCCTTCGTTTCTTAGCCAAATCACTCGATTTTGGTACCCACGGAATCGTATGATCGGCGCCTACAAATCCCAACCATCAAATAGGCCTAAAATCGACGTTTTAGGGGTCCGATTTGGGCAGTTAGGGTTTCGGGTTCGGTTAACCCATCAAATCCTAACCATTTTCAGTAATATAAGCTTTGGTGGATTTGTTCTTACCTTACCAACTCAGATCTATCAACAAATCTCGGGTCTCGGCTTCGAATCTTGATCGGTTAGTATGTGTGTGTTTTGAGTGTGTGAAGAAAGAAGGTGGAAATGAAAGATTGGGTTTGGGATGGGATATTTATATCCCTCTAAGCCCACGGACCCGAGGCCCATTCTCATTTAACCCATCTTACGCAATCTAAGCCCAACTCCCTCCTTACTCGACATTAAATAATTAACAACGTGAAATCACTAAACATAACTTTCTTTATTTATAATTAAAATTTAGGATGTTACATGACTACGGTAACGGTGCAGGTAGACCCCAAGTTGGAATAGGTATCTCATTGACCTCGACATGTGATGTTTCTTCCCTATGGTACGTAGATTGAGGTGGGGGAGTGGTGTGCTCAGGTGGGCGCACTGAAATACGAGCTGTTTGACGGTTTCTAATAGTGGGTGGGGGTACTCGTGTATGTTGTACAGGTGGAGTAGGGGATCTGGGTGCTCTAATCGGTGAATGATAAGCACTAGTCGCTCCAGCCTCTAGCCTAGGTGTTTCCCTAGGAGGGTAACTATCGCACCTGTAGCCCGTTAAGTCAGGTTGGTCGATCGGCACCTCGTGTGGCACTACAGTGTCCCCTAAGCTCTCACTCATACTTGCCATATTTATAACGTTACAACCTGACAGTACGTGCAATATCCGAAGATCGTTCACGAACCATCAAGCAATCATTCATACATATCACATATATCACATATGGCTTTATAACGTTACAACCTGACAGTACGTGCAATATCCGAAGATTGTTCACGAACCATCAAGCAATCATTCCTACAGATCACATATATCACATATGGCATACACTTATCACTTAGGATAAATGTATTAACAACACATCAAGTATGCACACAGCCCCGAAAACATAACAAGGAATGGGGCTAGAAACTCACCTGGATCCTGTTACGCTCGCCGTTGATCGTAATTCCTTTCTTTAACTGGGCTCGGCTAACTGTATAATATTTACACATATCAATTAACTACTACTACTCGTTTTGTATTTCTATCTATATATAACCCACAACGAACGGGGGTCCGGGGGCAGCGCCCCTGGCAGCGGGGTTCTAGGGGCGGCAGGCCCTAGCGGGGTCCAAGGGGCAGAGCCCCTGGCTGGGGTTAAGCTGCCAGGTCAGCTTGGAAAAATTTTATTTTCGATATCTGCCTTAACACATTTTCCATTAGGTTTTTAATTTATTTTCTAAACGAACTTCACTTCAGGCGAAGTTAAACCTTAGGCGAACTTGGCTTCAGGCGAAGTTAAACCTTAGGCGAACTTGGCTTCAGGCGAAGTTAAACCTTAGGCGAACTTGGCTTCAGGCGAAGTTATACCTTAGGCGAACTTGGCTTCAGGCGAAGTTGTACCTTAGGCGAACTTGGCTTCAGGCGAAGTTGTACCTTAGGCGAACTTGGCTTCAGGCGAAGTTAAACCTTAGGCGAAGTTACGCTTGAAGGCGAAGTTACGCTTGAAGACGAAGTTCATCAGGCGAACTTAATCTTGCAGGCGAAGTTATCGCGCTGCAGATCTGTTTGCCCATAACTCCTTCGTTTCTTAGCCAAATCACTCGATTTTGGTACCCACGGAATCGTATGATCGGCGCCTACAAATCCCAACCATCAAATAGGCCTAAAATCGACGTTTTAGGGGTCCGATTTGGGCAGTTAGGGTTTCGGGTTTGGTTAACCCATCAAATCCTAACCATTTTCAGTAATATAAGCTTTGGTGGATTTGTTCTTACCTTACCAACTCAGATCTATCAACAAATCTCGGGTCTCGGCTTCGAATCTTGATCGGTTAGTATGTGTGTGTTTTGAGTGTGTGAAGAAAGAAGGTGGAAATGAAAGATTGGGTTTGGGATGGGATATTTATATCCCTCTAAGCCCACGGACCCGAGGCCCATTCTCATTTAACCCATCTTACGCAATCTAAGCCCAACTCCCTCCTTACTCGACATTAAATAATTAACAACGTGAAATCACTAAACATAACTTTCTTTATTTATAATTAAAATTTAGGATGTTACATGACTACGGTAACGGTGCAGGTAGACCCCAAGTTGGAATAGGTATCTCATTGACCTCGACATGTGATGTTTCTTCCCTATGGTACGTAGATTGAGGTGGGGGAGTGGTGTGCTCAGGTGGGCGCACTGAAATACGAGCTGTTTGACGGTTTCTAATAGTGGGTGGGGGTACTCGTGTATGTTGTACAGGTGGAGTAGGGGATCTGGGTGCTCTAATCGGTGAATGATAAGCACTAGTCGCTCCAGCCTCTAGCCTAGGTGTTTCCCTAGGAGGGTAACTATCGCACCTGTAGCCCGTTAAGTCAGGTTGGTCGATCGGCACCTCGTGTGGCACTACAGTGTCCCCTAAGCTCTCACTCATCTCTTCTTCCGATTCCTCCCCAGTTTCCTCTTCAGGGTCCTCATCTTCTTCAGGTAAAGCTGGTACCGCAATAGATAGACGATTAGCATACCTCGACATGTTCATGCACAATAGTTAGTAATAAGAATAATATTTCATAATAGTATTAATCTTAATAAAATACATGCAGGTATTTATACACATAAGCACAAATAATCGTTTATATACATACATATTTATTTATTATTATATTTTATACACATATGTTGTTGTTTTTACCTATTCGATTGTTTATCGACTTCTTCTCGAATTCCCTCGTACAAACAAGTCCGTTATTACGTTCCGGACCATAATAACCCACTTGTCCATTCAAGTTCACCACGAGAATCGCCTGTATATATTATTTAATATTATTTTATTCCTAGAGCTAATCGAGCCTAAGGTTATCTTAGGGTATCCTAAGGGACATCTAAATTCTTTATAACCTATGGCTCTAATACCAACTTCTGTCACACCGCGACTAGGTAGTTGCGGAAGCATAATACGGGAATGTAACAGATAACACTGGTATCAACCACATTGTTTATAAAAAAATTCAACAAACTAATTTACATCATAATACATGGTTCGGTACTAAGTTTACAAACTAGATAAAAATCACATAACCGGTTCGCGTGTTTTCTTATTCTTAAATATATATGCTAGCGTCTAGGTACTGCGATTCACTTCCGTTCTAGCACCGAGCACATAAGCAAATAATTCCAACTTCGGCTTACCTGAAAAGCATGTTAAAATGGGTCAACTATGTCTAGTTGGTGAGTCTCAAGTTTCACGAGTACGAACAAAGTCAGTATACAAGTTCGTAAAGTTCATAGTACTTATGTATATAAGTATGTGTATGATGTGTTATACTAAGCCACAAGTGAAACCGAAACGAGCTAAAACACATGGCCACCCCTTCCCATGCACTCTCGTTGGCATTTAACAGCCACTTTGCCCCAAGTATGTACTATGTCTAACACCACATAACAGAATGTAATAAATATAAATGACAATTTGCAACTGGGTTAACATGTTCCGGCATACCCCACCGGCTCTGTCAGTTGGGTTTGTCAAACCGATAGTACTATCCACACGTCAGCGGCACGAAGTTAATCACTTTTGTTTGTGGGGACTTTCAAGTGTTAGTACTTAGATAAATCACATCATCACACGATTTTAAGTAAATAAGTGTACGTAAACATGCTTTCCACCCCAAAAGTTCGTAAAACAATTTATAAAGTGGGGTCATGAAACTCACCTTATCGTAGTAGTGATCGATCTCACTCGTACTAGGTATAATGTCTTGACTATAGCTCGTATCCTATAATCGTTATAATACGGTTAACACTAGTACAGTCTTCAGACTAAATCGGGCTGTATAACTAGTTTGGGTATAGCTGTTAGGCCCAGAACATGACCATAGCCTTATATTGTGACGTTGTATACTATGAAATGTTCAAAATTAGACATGGCTCAGTTTCACCATTTTCCGAGCCTAGCCAAGTTGATCGATTATGCGTTTCGGGATTAGGTAAGTTCACACAAACTTAAGTAAATATATTGATTGAATAAATGATTTGATTTATGAAAGAATTTTGAATTTATGAAAGAATTTTGATCGCAGGGGTCGTTCCCGTTTTCATATGGGTTTGATTATACAAAACTCGTACAATCCACCCGAATTGTCCAGAATTCTCGTAGAAAGTTCGTTTTTATCAAATTCATCCAAAAATACGATATTTGACAACTTTTGACATTTTCACATACTAATCAGTCCGTTAAACACAAAACTGTTGGTTTCGTGAAAACAATTACATTTTAAATTTTAATTAATCATAACTAATTATGTACTTATATATATAAATTATGGAAATTTTTTTAAAAATAAAGTAAAATATGGATAATTTTATAAAAATATTTTAAGAATTTTATGATTAATTATTTATTTATAAAAATTCATTTAATGTGCTATAATTAAGTAATAAATAGCCCGTTTATACCAAACGACATCCGAAAAATCCGATAATTTTTTCAAGTGTCCTCAATATCATCACATAGCCCCTGAAAAATCTCCAGAATATAACTCTTTGGCCAAAATGCATTTTTGCGCGTTTTTCGGCTATTAAAACTCGATTAAAACATAATTGCGAAAATAATACTTAGACATTTCATAATGTTTCGTGATGTTTAACTATTTTTCCCGAATAAACGCCAATAAAAAGAAATAAATTCGCCAAATATTCTCCGTTTATCTAAAAATTACCAAATTAGAACAGGGAGTCACTTATCTGATCCCTGATGTCCCTGCAAAGTTTCATAACCTAAAAACAAGTACGTCACAATCGAAGCACAAACAGCCCCTAAAGGAGTTAACCGGTAATACCTTGTCGGTTTTCGGTGGTTTTCGATAGCTTAAACGACTCTCAGGGCCTTGGGTTTCAAACTAAGTGTATGTACATATCAAATAACATCAAACAAAGCATAAATCATCCATTGAGCAGCCTTGTTAACTAGGGTTTCGGTTTTTGTTTCAAACCGAACTTTCAAACCGTAAAAACATAATATTCATGTTATAATCCGCGTTTTTGACCAAAAATCTATATGATACTGCTTTGTAGACATGTTTAATATCAAAACACAATTTTACTTGATTTTTATGGTTTTTGAACGGTTAAACATGTTTAAAACTAATCAAGAACTAATTTTTTATGTTTAAACTATGTTAATTAAGTATAGAATCAATGAAAATTATAGAGTTTACCTCTAGGTTTTGGATGCTGGATGAAGAAGAACAGCAATATATTAATACAATTGGGTTATGTGTTAAAATATCTACATATAATAACTTATACAAGAAGCTAGAAAAAAAGGGGTATCCCACCCTTTTTGCGGCCGCAAGTTTAATGGCCCATTGCGCCTCATTTTTGGCCCATTGGTGCCTCGGTATTTGTGCCACGCGTAATTGTCAATCTCAAATTTAATTCGGGTCCGCTTTCTCGCAAGAAAATTAATTCGGGTGTGAGAAATAGCCCGAAAACGAGTGATTTCAGCTTATTTTTGTAAAATAACAAAAACGTACTGACTCGCTGTAAAAATTCAAAATATTTTCACGGATTGCTTAGAACATGTCATATAAGTGTTTTATATATCTTTTTCGGCTTGACGGATGCTACAAAGCTTGTTTTGATGTTAACGATTGCGTTTAAGCTCATAATGTATCGATAAACGAAAGCTTTTTCGTTTAAATGGTTTTAAACGTACTGGGGCCTAAATATCAATAAGTTAGCCTCTATAATATATGTTTAACTCATGTATGACCCCTCGATATATATACGGGCCATAATCAGTTTCGGTCGGTTACTCGTTTAATCGCTACGAGTTAACCGATTTATCGTTTACTCGCTACGTAGTGAATAAGGTATACCTCGTTTTGTCATGAATGTCACAACACCCTTCTTGACCCGTATATCCTCCTTACCCGTATATCAACTTACACGGACACAACAAAATATACGTGCGTGTGTCACTTATACGCTAGAATATACAACTTATACGCCCAACTAAATTGTTCTTCATTTTCAATTTGAAACTTGATTTTGTGCTTGAGATAATCTAATTCACTATTGCAGAAACAAGGAATATGCATCTACGATCACGATGACCAAACGAATTGAAAACTCATCCATAATTCATTGAGTAATCATAGAATATGTAATCGGTTAACTTGTTGACTTTTTAAAACTTCAAAACTTCATCAAATCGACCCTAAATGTGTTGTAATCAGTAGTAAATATGAGTCATATGCTCTGATATCACTTGTAAGAACGTGATCCTCATCATGCTAAACATCATGTACGTTAATTCGTAATGATTAGGATCGATTCGTTTATATTTACTATACGATACGATATTACGGAAATATATCATAAAGTAGTCACAACACAATCACTCATAATATTCAGTATATTGATATCACTATGAAAGTACAAAACTGAATAATGTGTCAACTGTTCTGAAATCTAACATGAACGGCCTATTTATAGCATCTACAGTGTAAGCGTGTAACATCAGGATCCGTATAAGCTTATACGTCCTTTACCTTATACGTATAAGCTTATACGTCCTTTACAACTTTCAAATGTTGACAATTTAGCCCCTAACAAATATACAAAAGACATTATAAACCCACTAGATCTAGCATTAGGCAAAAATGCTCTAACAAACTCCCCATTGGATATTGCCAGGTCTTGGTGTCTAAGCAGTAGACGTTTATGCTCCAACACCTAAGATATCATCTCATGATGATTTCCGCTTATTATGTTATAAAGTATATAGCATTTCAAGTCGTATCGATCCTATACGTCCAGGTGTTTTCATGTGATATCAGAGCTTGGGCTCATATCTACTTAGAGATCACAAAATATCATTAGAGTTACATTGTTTCATCTTTGTTCCCATAATTATTGAAGAATTCACCAACAAAATCTGCTTAAAGCATCAGATCATGTTCGTTTAATTGTCGTTCACAACCCTACGTAGTTACAGATTAAAACTAGCTTGTTTACATCATTAATTTTGCATAAAATGGAGATATACGGATGCTCGATGATAAACGAATATGTAATTCACAAATATGTTTTATTAGCGGATAGGTCTTGTTTAGCGTATACGTGACGTATACATATGTTTTGGAGTTATATGCTGAATTGTGACATATACTTTAGTTGAGATATATGTTGATAAGACATATTCGTTGGGGACTTATACGGAGCATTGGGATTTGTGAATTTGGAGTTATACGTTTAGATACTTTCACGGATTAACATATGCAGACAAAAGACTGATTGTCTTGTTATTTGATTTTTCTTGCAAAATGGAATATCTAAGTGATTTTTAATCGCAGCCGTCAACCCTACTTAAAAATTTGAACTTAGAGAATGAGAACGATACGTCTAACAAGCCGTCAAAGCTTCTCAAGATGGAAGACTATCCAAGCTGGACAATAAAATAAGTTGGAAACACATGATCAATCCAAAACTATGATACATGGCTTGTTGTTAAAGAAGAGCACATCATTCCGAAGAATGCGGATGGTACCAACAATCGCTATCACAAATTCCGAATGATGACAAGGCAACTTTCCTAAGGGAGAAGAAAATATAGAATCCTTTTCAACAAGAGATTAAGACTGAAATGTTTCAATTGCTTTAGCATAACGAATCTTGCTACTCAATTTGGCAACCTCTTCTTAACAAAGACAGGGGTAATCTCGACATGCGAAAATCAAAGATGGCATTGCTAAAGGAGTATAATATTTTCACTATGGTTAAGGGTAAATCTTTCTCTCAACTAATTGAGACTTTTTGTCATTTAATAAATGACATGAAAAGATTGGAATTGATAAGCTAGAGTGTGAGTACATTGACAAATTGGCTGATGCATTGCCCGATGTGTGGGAAACCTTTATTATGATCCAACACTCAAATCCAGTGCCTTATGCTAGACTCAATCTAACACGTTTCACTAAAAAGTAGAAGCCCAAGAGTTGGAGTTGAGGAAAAAACATAAGATGAAGAGTTCATCTACTTCACAAGACATTCGGTTATACTACAAGAGTTCTCCATCTGTGGTCTCTCAAAGTACAAAAATCTAAACTGCTTATTGTACCGAGGTTGCTGAATTTGTTGGGAATCAGTAAGGTGGATCACAAACACCACAATTTTTCTAGAAGTTATTCTGGAACAATGCCACATGATAAAAACTCTTAACCTTCTAAACCTCAAAGCCAAAATCATGATGTTCTATAGTGCAACATTGTTGTAAACATCAAGAATAACAATGGTCTAACAACTGAAAATGTTAAAGACCATATGGCATTTCTGGGACCCGTCCTAGAGTCATCTGAGTGTTTAATTGATGGTAGAATAATGAACATCAACATTAAGAATGAAGACTATGATCAAATAGACGTCCTGGAAATGGAAAGGTTGGATATAAGATGGTGTATGGCGAGTGTTGTTCGAAGGGCTCAAATATTCAAAGAGATCACTGGCAAGAACTGTTTGGATGGTACTTCATCAAAACTAGGGTTTGATAAATCCAATGTGAGGTTTTTTCGATGCAAGGAAAAATGGCATGCCAAGAGGGAATGTACCAACAAAGAGGTAGGTGATAACAATGCTAATCCGTTTGGAAGACTATAACACACAAGCAATCTATCACAAAAGTTCTCCAAACCGTGCTGAATCTTCGAATTTCGGGAAGAAACCTTCTGTAGCATCAACTTCCAAAGCTTATCGTGCTGTTTACTTGACGAGGGGTTCAACTGGAACGACTATGTTCATGGTAGTTGCTTTTGAAGAAGTTGAAAAGGTAGTTGCTAATGACGAGGGGTTCAACGAGAAAATGTGGTTGAGCTGATTAAGAAGAAAG
This sequence comes from Bidens hawaiensis, assembly GCF_021521415.1. Lineage (NCBI taxonomy): Eukaryota > Viridiplantae > Streptophyta > Magnoliopsida > Asterales > Asteraceae > Bidens > Bidens hawaiensis. The sequence continues at coordinate 49,049 of NW_027505621.1, forward strand.
TTGGTAAAGAAAAGATTGTTAAGGCTGCTTTTGAAGAAGTTGAAAAGGTAGTTGCTGATGTTGTGATGATAGAAGAGGTGAAGGCTATGGAGACTAGAGAAGATGATGTCATAATTGAAGACATTACTGATGAAATTAATGAGGAATATGAGGATTCTGAACCACGAACATATGACATGATTCATCATATCCCTTCTGATTTCTTTCAAAGTATTTTTCCGCCTGATATTATCAAAAGTTTTGTAGGTTGGTTCAATGATGAGGAAATGCCACATGCTAAGATTATTTTAGAGAGGATGATTTGGAAAGGGAGGTGGTAAAGATTCAAACTCAAGATGTGAAATCACCAAAAGATGGCAAACTGGATGAAGCTGAATTGACTGATCAACATGCTTTCATGGAAAATACGGCATTTTCAAAAATCAATGTGCTTAAATGTGAAAAATGTGATCTAGGTTGCGAGGAATGTGAAATTAAGGATTATGAAATTAAAACACTCAAAACAAACTATGATAATATTTTCAAAGATTTTAAGAAAGTAAAATAGGCTTATGATAAATTACAAAGATGTGAGAAAACCTTGGGGAACAGGATTCTGCAACATGAGAAAACAATTCTCATGCTTAAGCATACTATTATAGAATATAAACAAATTGCCATCAATTGCCATTTTGATGAGAATGCCGCTCTTAAGAAAGAGTTACAATATGTAAAGATTGAACCTGAACATGTTAATATAAAACTTAAGAATTATGACGCATCATCATATGTGCATGATCATATAATTCTGAACAATCTTGTGTTGGTGTTAGGAATAAGCAAAACGGCTTAGGTTATCGTTCAGTTCTGCCTCCCATTTGGAATTATTGTATTCCAAAATAGCTTGAAGGGTTTTTGAAGGTGTTAAATGTGGAAATTAATACTCGACCGAATGATACTAAGACATTTTTGCCAGATTTAAATGATGTCAAGTTTGAGAAATTTGTTAATAGTTCAGAATATGAGAATGATGCATGTGCTAAAGTAGTTGAGGATGTTTTGTGTGATGTTTTGCCTAATGAAACTGTTAAATGTAAGACTTGTGTGCCTAATAAACCTAAGATTGAGTCTAAAAGGTTTGCTAAAACAAGTTTTTATTACAAAAGGCAATGTCTTGGTTTTATTGGGACTAAACAAAAAGTTGCTTTCAAAAAGATTGTTTTTGAGAAAGGTGCAACATCTGAATCTAAATAAGAATCAGTCTTTAGAAAACAAAGTAACCAAGAATTTTTCAAACAAAAAGACGAATGTGATTGTGTTAAAAATAAAAATTCATCAGCTGAAAAGGTAGTAGACTGGAGAAGGTGTTTTAATTGCAATGAATCATGACACATGATCTATGCTTACACTAATTGATTCAGACATGATCATATTCACAAGAAAGGTGTTAAAAACCAAGTGTGAAACTGGTTAAAGTGCGATAAACAACTCCACCAAATTTTGTTCCAACACTGATTCTTAAAAGACAAGTGGATGTTGTTCGAAGGGCTCAAATATTCAAAGAGATCACCGGGAAGAACTGTTTGGATGGTACTTCATCAAAACTAGGGTTTGATAAATCCAATGTGAGGTTTTTTCGATGCAAGGAAAAAGGGCACGCCAAGAGGGAATGTACCAACAAAGAGGTAGGTGTAACGATTCCGACGAAACCAGTTATAACCTAACCGGTAGACAATAGTTACGTCATATTTAATGTCGGGTACATGAATTACCATAGTAATTATACGAGAATACATGGTTCACTGTATTGATTGTACGTGAATATATAATTCATCGTATTGAATATGCGATTAATAGATCGATAGTTATTGAAACCCGAACGAACCGAGGGTTCAATTATAGACGATATCTATAATATTTAGTGATTTTACGAAGCATTAATGCTTCAGGATAAGTAAAGTACGGCACAGAAAAAGAATTTTGATTTAATGGTACGTCGGTACGTTAAAGTGGGTCCCACCCCACCCCTCCTTAGTTCCGATCGGACCCAACGGGTCTCCCCCATTCTTTCATTTCTTTTTTTACACAAACAACTTCATGTTCTTCAATTCTCTCAACTTCATGATCTAAAACCGAGACTTTGTAGCAAGAACAACGAGGTAAAGATTGAGTATTTCACGTTTTCATCTTCCTTTCTCTAGTTATTTGCAAGAAAATGAGGTTTCAATGATGAAAACTGATTCCTGCATGAACAAGTGATGTATACGGGTTATACAAGGGATCTTGGTCCAAGAAAGGAGTTAAACGAACCAAAAACGAATTTTTACGGTTTAAATATTTGTTTCTGAATCATAACCGAAACTATAGTGTAAGAGGCTTGATCGTGAGTGTAACTTGCTTGGTATTGTGGTATGTTGGTTGTAGGTTCTGTATTTAGTGGTAGATAAGGCGGAAAGACGAGTTTGTAGCTTGTAGTGGCGGAAAACGAAAGGTGTATTCGGTTTATGTTCGGTTTTGGAGATTGGGACAGATTGTGATGTGTTTAGAGTTAGGTCATGAAATTTTACAGAGGTGTTAAATACATGAAAATAAGAGTTCTGTGAATTTTTGGTAATTTTTGGACAAAGGATGAATATTTGGTGAATTAAATGCTCGGTTTTGGCTAAAAATGGTGAAAATAGTTAGATATCATGAAAAATTCTGGAAAATTCCAGATAAGCTTTTGATAATATTTATAAGTCACACACAAAATTTTAGGTCTGTTGGAGAAGTCTAAGTAGGCTTTTCGGTTAAATAAGTTCTAGGGTTTTCTAACTCGGTTTTAGTGAAAATGGCATGTAAAAGAAGATTTTGGTTCTGGAAAAATTATAGGGGACTATGTGGATGGCAGGAGTCATCCAGGAAAAATTTGGGATTTTTCTAAGATCGTTTGGTATTTACGACATATTTATTGTTTAAATGGTGTTTAAAAATAGATAAATAAATTTTAAATATAAAAATTAATTCGGAAAATATTTTTATAAAATTCCCCACTTTCAAAAAGTGATTTGTGCAAAATTTCAAGATCCGAGATTAAACGGATAATTATTTGTGCAAGAAACAAACTTTTAAAGTTTAAAAAGCGTAAACCGGTAAAGTTCGCCTAAGCGAGCTGACTGGTGTATAAAAACCCTAAAAATGAACTATTTTCATATAATTGAGTTAAACAAGTAAAAATAAATCATCCAAAAATAATTCGGATGATTTAGGTATTTTTTATCCGATAAAACAGTTTCCGGTGCACTAAAGACGGAAACGGGTCTCGCGGCCAATCGGGGCGTCTAAACCGAGCTCTAATTTCACAACATTAATTAAATTATCAGACAACGACTATTTTCGGGTCGTGTCTGACCAAACTTAATTTTGGAACGTAAAAACGGATAACCGTGCTAGGCACGCAAAACGGGGAAAACAAACTAATAGTAATTTTAACCATAGAACTCTAAACGATATCACAATCTGAGTCCGGAGAAGTGTTTCTGGGTTAACATTGCCCCCGGAATGGGTACAGTACTGGGTTAAAAGTGTCCCCAGATGTACCGGTTAAAACTGTTAAAGCTATAAACAATAATTGTATAATAACGATCGTAGGGATCATATTACAGATTGGACGTGTTAACTGATAATGATTGTTGTTACCTGCTTGCATGTGCTAAGATGAGTTTCACGAGCCCCTTTTTCTGAATTGTTTACAAATATTTTCTCGGGGCGGAAGCATGTTATTATTTAAATGTTTAAGTACATACTGGACGCATGGATTTGCGTGGATTTACATATATTTTATTGTGCTGGAATCGTACGGAAATGTACTAAGATGGTAATTGTCTGAGTTTCTAACATTCTAAGGCCCCGGAACACGAGTGATTAACTGAAAGCCGGTAGAGTGTGGATAGTACTATTGGTCTGACAAACCCAACTGGTCCGGCATGGATTTGCTGATGTTTCCCAGCCAGTTGCACATGTCTATTTTGTTGTTATATATTTTGCTATGTAATGTTAGACATAGCGGTTTGGGGCAGGTCCGTGGGCGGGGGATATGCCACGGGGGTTGTGTGTGATAGTCAGAGGTTTCACTTGTAGGCTCAACATAATTACATCGATAATATTATATTTTGATAATGATTTATCATGGTTTACTCGAATTGTGAAACTCACCAACTATTCGTAGTTGACCCGTTTTCTCACATGCTTTTCAGGTACAATTAAGATGAAGTGATTGCTTACGTGCTAAGTGCTTGATGTGTGTAAGATTTGCGTGCAGGATGTTAGGATACATTATATTAAATAGAATTATGTATCGTATTGTATGATGTGTGTATCACTTAGACGGTAATGAAATACGAGATAATGTAATTTGAAGTATATTAATGTATTCAGATTTCTTTATAAACAATGTGGTTGATATCAGAGGTGTCTGTTGCATCCCGTTTACGTTTCCGCTGCGGTTACGGGGTGTTACAGAAGTTGGTATCAGAGCCATTGGTTATAAAGAATTATGATGTCTTTAAAAGATACCTAAAATATAACCAGTAGCTCAAGTATTATAGGATCTGAATATCAACTAATAATTTATAGTGACGAGATCTGGATGAACTTGGATGGACAAGTGAGTTATTATGGTCCGGAACGTAATAACAGACTTGTCCGCACGAGAGAATTCAGGGGAAGTCACGGGGTACATTAATAGGCAAAAATGGCAACATATGTGTAAGGTATATAATATTATTTATGCATGCTAATGTGTATATATATATATATGTACATATTTTGTGTATACGTGTATTGAGAAATAGGACCCGGATAAGGGACCGGGGGAGGAAATAATAAAAGTACCGAGAATGCTGAAATTTCTAGAGCATCGGTTGATGATAAGTCTGACTTATCGGGCCATAGTTATGATAGTACCAAGTTAGATCTCCCGTTTGACATTAACCAGAAATATCTAGTAACCGTCACTCCCAACCAAAATCGATAAATCCTTTACCCTACCAACACCGGTACCGTATATCCTAATAACCCCCTATGTTCACCCGAACCGCCGACCCTCACGTACGGATGGACCTGTACCTGAACCCATTCTTATTCCATAAAGGTAAATAAATAAATAAAATAAAAATAATAATAAATTTGATAATAAATGAGCAGATAAAAATAATATATAGAAATATATATATGTATTTCTCACTCTCAAACATATGAGTCATACCACCTCCAGATTGAGAATTACCGATTTTAGTGAACCTAGAACGCCTGAGGACATTGACTGAACCTTGCAACTCCCTATGTTATCCTTACATCCGTTAGATGCCTATACCCATGTATACCCGAATAGAATGATTACCCATACACAAAGAGGTGTTGGAATCATTGTAGCATAGTTGGTTGTTCGTTCGTAGGTGGTATACCGTGTATGCCGGATATACGAATAGACACGGATATTATAACTCCGTGGTACGTAATCGTTTGGTGCTCACGGTGAGCATGTGTCGGTTATGCTGACATGCAGAAGGATATTGAAATCAAGCATATTTAACATTAATCTTTGTTGAGAAAGACCTATATGTCAGTTGGTGACAAGGGTTATGAAACATATTTAAACGATAACCGACGTCAGGTTAAGTCCATATGTTATTATATTTGTGGGACATATATACTAGATACTGGTATGTGTATTATGTATGATAATATTTGGTGTGTATGTGTACTTGCTGTTATGATTGAGCTGGTAACGAATTATATGGTGAGATTAGTATTGATTACTGCGTACGGGATGGGTACGGCATAATGACATAAAAATAGTAACTCCAATGATGGAGAGTGATATGATTCAGTTGATTGCTCAAAGATAGCAGATGATGATACCGAATGTCGTATCACAGATCACTGCTAGTGTTGATGCAAATGTGATCGCAGAATTATAGATCGAGTAATCACATGATTATGAATGTTTCAATTCTTAGTGTTATTACTAAGAGTGATAATGTCCCACCGAATACTATTATGACTACAAGTATTAGTTATAAACAAAACATGAATAGTAGTCGTAATGAATTAGATCCGGTATGAAGGATATGTTTGTTGGTTGTGTTAAGGAATTATTAATAGTTTACTGATGGTAAAAGGAGGAATAGATTAGCGAGTGGATAGAAAAGACCTAGATGGTTAAGGATATTGGTAAGAGTATAGAACATTGTGTAGTGAAATATGCTACATATATGTTGGTAGATTATGTTGTATCGTGATGGAACACGATGGTACAAAATTATAGTTAGAAAATTTTTACTCAGATGATATGGTCAGAATTTAAAATTCTTGTGCTAGAGCACTTCTATTCGAGTAATTAAGTTCAGAGATTGGAAACTGAGTTATGAAAAATAGAAAATGTTGTGTGCTGATCACTTAGAACACGCTAATCGTTTGAAGGAATTGTCATGTCTGGTAACATGGCTAATTACTCCTGAAACTAAGCAAAGTGAGCGTTATATTGGGGACTAACTCCATCGATAAGGAGTATAGTCAATTATGTAAAATATACAACCTTTGGAAGGGTTGTGTCACAAGTCAGCATTGATATATTTGACTCTATGGGAAGCGGACTGGAAGGACGTTAGGTGAGACGTCGGGTGTTAAAGAAGAGAAATGATAAAGGTATAGTGCAAGATAGACTTGTGAATAAGTAGGTATGTCCTACAACCCAGAATTATACTAAGACTAGTTCTTGTGTGAAAACATGAACCGCATGAAGGGTCCTTCCCTAAAGGTGGAATATATGGTTATCGGCAGGAAGAAGAATGTCGAGTGATAGTAGGCCACAGGTGTGGTAAAGATGGACGTCATGCCCCATTTGTAGAACCAATTGAAGCCATGTGAACCGGCAATCCCAACCCATTCATGTACAACCACTCCGAACCCAACAACTTCAATAACAATCCATCCAAAGAAATCAAATTATGCCAAACAGTTGTACCTGATATGAATGCGGCAGTACAGAACGTTTCACGAGAAATTGCCCAAAGTTGAACCAAGGTGTCGTTGGAAGACGAACCTCATGACAAGCATCAACCTCTGATCAAGCAAGGAGCTGTGCTTCTGTGAGTGATTCGAATAAAGCACGTCATGATCCAAAGGCGGTATTAAGTACGTTGTAGTTTTAAATCAATAGGCTTCAGTGATATATTTACGGTCGCCGATAGAAGTTAGTTCCTGTTAACCTCCTACCATTTGGAAGGATACCGATTAGTGAAACTATAGAACCCTATACTGTAGAATCGCTAACGGTAAATCCCTAATGGTTAACTAAATTGTTCAGAATTGTCCTATTATTCTGAACGATTAACCTTTCCTTATTGATCTACGACCAGTAAAGTTAAGAAGTTTTGACGTAATAGTTAACATGGAATGGCTAACTCGACATGAAGCTGAAATCAAATATGAAAAGAAGATGATTAGAAGCTTTCTTTCGGACGATGAAGCGATTAGATACAGAGAAAAGTGTACGATTTGAAAGAAAACATATAGAAGATATCCCGGTGGTACGCGAATTTCCACAAGTTTTCCCAGAAGAACTTCCTGGATTACCGCCAACCCGACAGGTCGAATTCAGAATCGATTTAATACCTCAAGCTGGCCCTGTTGCTAAACCATCTTACCGATTTGCACCAACTGAAATGCAAGAATTATTGGATAAGGTTTTATACGATCTGGTTAGTCACCATGGGGTGCACCAGTGTTATTTGGGGAATGAAGGACGGAAGTGTTAGGATATGTATTGATTAGGGAGAATTGAATAAAGTGACGATCAAGAATAGGTATTTACTTCTTCGAAGTAAATGATCTATTTAACCAACTGCAAGGGGCGATTTATTTTTAGAAAATTAATCTTAGATATAGTTATCACCAAATGAAAAATCCAAGAGAAGGACGTTGCAACAACAGCATTTCGGACTCGTTACGACCATTATGAATTCTTAGTTATGCCTCTCGGGCTAACAAATGTGCCGGCAGTGTTCATGGACTTCATGAACCGAGTTTGTAAACTTTATTTTGACAAATTTGTCATAGCATTCATTGATGATATTTTGATATATTTGCAACGTAAGGAAGAGCACGAACGACGTTTAAGGAAAATTATGGAAGTGTTAAAGCAAGAGGAGTTGTACGCGAAATTTTCGAAATGTGAATTTGAATACAGAAAGCATAATCCCTTGGTCATGTTGTAAAGCAACAAGGAATACACGTTGATCCGAGTAAGGTTGAAGCAATTAAGAATTGGCAAGCGCCTAAATCGCCAAAGGAAATCCGCCAATTCTTAGGCTTAGCTGGATATTATCGCCGATTTTAAGTCTCCCCGATGGAGACGATGGTTTTGTCGCGTATTGTGACGCATCGCGTAGAGGGTTAGGATGCGTGTTGATGAGGAATAATAAGGTTATAGCCTATGCTTCCCGACAGTTAAAAGTACACGAGAAAAATTACACTACTCACGACTTAGAACTGGGAGCGGTTATCTTCGCACTTAAAAATCTGGAGACATTATCTCTACGGTACGAAGTGCACCATCTTCACCAATCATAAAAGTTTGCAGCACATATTCGAATCAGAAAGAACTGAATATGAGGCAACGAAGATGGGTCGAGTTGTTAAGCGATTATGACTGTGACATCCGTTATCACCCCGGCAAGGCTAACGTCGTAGCCGATGCCTTGAGTAGGAAAGATCGGGTTAAACCATTGCGAGTGCGAGCGCTGGGGGTGATAGTCCAGTCGAACCTTTCGGACCTGATTCGAGTCGCTCAACGTGAGGCGTTGAAGGAGGAACATTTGGAAAAGGAGGGACTTTACGGCAATGAGAAGAATTTCGAACAGCGCGTGGACGAAATTCTCTATTTCAAAAATCGGGTTTGGATCCCGACCCTCCATGACCTTCGTGAATTAATCATGGACGAAGCGCATAGATCGAAATATTCCATACACCCGGGATCGGATTAGACTATTGATGATACGAATATCTGAAAGGATTTTATTAATGGCCGAGTTTGGAGAAAGATATGGTTACGTATGTTGGTGAATATTTAAGTTATGCAAAAGATAAGGCTGCATACCTAAAACCCTAGGGAACGCCACCACGACAGAAAATTCGCCAATGATAGTGGGAATAAATTATAATGGATTTCGGGACACAAATTCCCAAGATATATCAAGTACATGATGCAATTCGGGTAATCGCGGATCGATAAACCAATCCTCGCATTTCATCCCAAACCATGACGATTACCACACTGAATTCTCGCCCAAATTCATGATGATGAAATGGTATCTCGTCGTGGAGTACCATTTTCAATTATCTCAGATCGAAATAGTCATCCTACTTCCATTATTGGAAGGCGGAGAAAGAAGCATCGAGAGCTTGAAGCTTTCTATGGGTGAAGTAATTATCACCAATTTGCTAAATTGAAAATGGGCGTCACTCAAGCCATAATATTTGAATTGATTCGAGAATCAACCAATCGGATTTATAATATTTAAGATAATTTGAGCAGCGCGTGATTGGCAAAGGATTTATGCCAACATTCAAAGGAAACCATTGTCACTGGAAAGAGGTGACAAGGTATTTTTAAGGCATCACCTTAGAGAGGTGATATGAGGTTTGGCAAAACCGAAAATAGCTCCTTAATATATTGGACCTCATGAGACTATCTCCATGATTGGCCATTTAGTTTATCGATTAAAGTACTCCAGGGGCTAAGTACTATACATGACGTTTTGCCATGTATACGGATTGTAAAGTACCTAAGCGATGAGGAAACGAAAGTACTAGTAATGGAGGTACTCATAGAAGTCATACTTAATATCATGAATAATTCCATAGAAATAATAGACAGGAAAACTAAACAGTTTGGACACACCAAGCTTTATTGATTAAGATTAAGTGGAATTCACAGCGAGGACCAGATTATGCCTGGTAACGCGAGGGTGAATTCTAAAGGAAAAACCCCCCACCTTTCTCTCGGAAGGGGATAGTGGGCGTGTAAAATTTCGAGGACGAAATTTCTTAACGGGGGGAGAATGTAACGATTCCGACGAAACCAGTTATACCCTAACCGGTAGAAAATAGTTACGTCATATTTAATGTCGGGTACATGAATTACCATAGTAACTATACGAGAATACATGGTTCACTGTATTGATTGTACGTGAATATATAATTCATCGTATTGAATATGCGATTAATCGATCGATAGTTATTGAAACCCGAACGAACCGAGGGTTCAATTATAGACGATATCTATAATATTTAGTGATTTTACGAAGCATTAATGATTCGGGATAAGTAAAGTACGGCACAGAAAAAGAATTTCGATTTAATGGTACGTCAGTACGTTAAACGAAACCTTTAATACCAAACCAAGCAAGAGACGATCGATCAAGCTGAAAAAGATGCGTAATTATTAATAATATGATGTTCTAACACAATAAATGTCGTGGTTTAAGTTTTTAAAGTTTTTAAAGTGGTTTTATATAAATTTCATTTTTAAGCCGAAAAACGACCGTTTTAACCCGTTTTAAGCCGAATTAAACATTTAACCGAAAAACGAACTGAACCAGATTATCCAAAACATTATCCAGATTTCAGGAATCTAATTGTGTGGCTAGGAATGGAGAAGTGGGTCCCACCCCACCCCTCCTTAGTTCCGATCGGACCTAAAGGGTCTCCACCATTCTTTCATTTCTTTTTTTTACACAAACAACTTCATGTTCTTCAATTCTCTCAACTTCATGATCTAAAACCGAGACTTTGTAGCAAGAACAACGAGGTAAAGATTGAGTATTTCACGTTTTCATCTTCCTTTCTCGAGTTATTTGCAAGAAAATGAGGTTTCAATGATGAAAACCGATTCTTGCATGATCAAGTGATGTATACGGGTTATACAAGGGATCTTGATCCAAGAAAGGAGTTAAACGAACCAAAAACGAATTTTTACGGTTTAAATCTTTGTTTTTGAATCATAACCGAAACTATAGTGTATGAGGCTTGATCGTGAGTGTAACTTGCTTGGTATTGTGGTATATTGGTTGTAGGTTCTGTATTTAGTGGTAGATAAGGCGGAAAGACGAGTTTGTAGCTTGTAGTGGCGGAAAACGAAAGGTATATTCGGTTTATGTTCGGTTTTGGAGATTTGGACAAAGGATGAATATTTGGTGAATTTAATGCTCGGTTTTGGCTAAAAATGGTGAAAAATAGTTAGATATCATGAAAAATTCTGAAAAATTCTAGATAATCTGTTGACAATATTTATAAGTCACACACAAAATTTTAGGTCCGTTGGAGAAGTCAAAGTAGGTTTTTCGGTTAAATAAGTTCTAGGGTTTTCTAGCTCGGTTTTAGTGAAAATGGCATGTAAAAGAAGATTTTGGTTCTGGAAAAATTACAGGGGACTATGTGGATGGCAGGGGTCATCCAGGGAAAATTTGGGATTTTTCTAAAATCGTTTGGTATTTACGACATATTTAGTGTTTAAATGGTGTTTAAAAATAGATAAATAAATTTTAAATATAAAAATTAATTCTGGAAATATTTTTATAAAATTCCCCACTGTCAAAAAGTGATTTTTGCAAAATTTCAAGATCCGAGATTAAACGGATAATTATTTGTGCAAGAAACAAACTTTTAAAGTTTAAAAAGCGTAAACCGGTAAAGTTCGCCTAAGCGAGCTGACTGGTGTATAAAAACCCTAAAAATGAACTATTTTCATATAATTGAGTCAAACAAGTAAAAATAAATCATCTGAAAATAATTCGGATGATTTAGGTAATTTTTATCCGATAAAACAGTTTTCGGTGCACTAAAGACAGAAACGGGTCCCGCGGCCAATCGGGGCGTCTAAACCGAGCTCTAATTTCACAACTTTAATTAAATTATCAGAAAACGACTATTTTCGGGTTGTGTGTGACCAAACTTAATTTTGGAACGTAAAAACGGATAACCGTGCTAGGCACGCAAAACGGGGAAAACAAACTAATAGTAATTTTGACCATAGAACTCTAAACGATATCACAATCTGAGTCCGGAGAAGTGTTTCTGGGTTAACATTTCCCCCGGAATGGGTACAGTACTGGGTTAACAGTGTCCCCAGGTGTCCCTAGATGTGTTTCTGGGTTAACATTGCCCCCGGAATGGGTACAGAACTGGGTTAAAAGTGTCCCCAGATGTACCGGTTAACACGGTTAAAGCTATAAACAATAATTGTATAATAACGATCGTAGGGATCATATTTCAGATTGGACGTGTTAACTGATAATGATTGTTGTTACCTGCTTGCATGTGCTAAGGTGAGTTTCAGAAGCCCCTTTTTCTGAATTGTTTACAAATATTTTCTCGGGGCGGAAGCATGTTATTATTGAAATGTTTAATTACATACTGGACGCATAGATTTGCGTGGATTTACATATATTTTATTGTATGGGAATCGTACGGAAATGTACTAAGATGGTAATTGTCTGAGTTGCTAACATTCTAAGGCCCCGGAACACGAGTGATTAACTGAAAGCCGGTAGAGTGTGGATAGTACTATTGGTCTGACAAACCCAACTGGTCCGGCATGGATTTGCTAATGTTTCCCAGCCAGTTGCACATGTCTATTTTGTTGTTATATATTTTGCTATGTAATGTTAGACATAGCGGTTTGGGGCAGGTCCGTGGGCGGGGGATATGCCACGGGGGTTGTGTGTGATAGTCAGAGGTTTCACTTGTGGGCTCAGCATAATTACATCGATAATATTATATTTTGATAAAGATTTATCATGGTTTACTCGAATTGTGAAACTCACCAACTATTCGTAGTTGACCCGTTTTCTCACATGCTTTTCAGGTACAATTAAGATGAAGTGATTGCTTACGTGCTAAGTGCTTGATGTGTGTAAGATTTGCGTGCAGGATGTTAGGATACATTATATTAAATAGAATTGTGTATCGTATTGTATGATGTGTGTATCACCTAGACGGTAATGAAATATGAGATAATGTAATTTGAAGTATATTAATGTATTCAGATTTCTTTATAAACAATGTGGTTGATATCAGAGGTGTCTGTTGCATCCCGTTTACGTTTCCGCTGCGGTTACGGAGTGTTACAGTAGGTGATAACAACGCTAATCCGTTTGGAAGACTATAACACACAAGCAATCTATCACAAAAGTTCTCCAAACCATGCTGAATCTTCGAATTTCGGGAAGAAACCTTCTGTAGCATCAACTTCCAAAGCTTATCGTGCAGCTTACTTGACGAGGGGTTCAACTGGAAAGACTATGTTCAAGGTAGTTGCTTTTGAAGAAGTTGAAAAGGTAGTTGCTGATTACGAGGGGTTCAACAAGAAAATGTGGTTGAGCTGATTAAGAAGAAAGTTGGTAAAGAAAAGATTGTTAAGGCTGCTTTTGAAGAAGTTGAAAAGGTAGTTGCTGATGTTGTGATGATAGAAGAGGTGAAGGCTATGGAGACTAGAGAAGATGATGTCATTATTGAAGACATTACTAATGAAATTAATGAGGAATATGAGGATTCTGAACCACGATCATATGACATGATTCATCATATCCCTTCTGATTTCTTTCAAACTATTTTTTCGCCTGATATTATCAAAATTTTTGTAGGTTGGTTCAATGATGAGGAAATGCCACATGCTAAGATTATTTTAGAGAGGATGATTTGGAAGGGGAGGTGGTAAAGATTCAAGCTCAATATGTGGAATCACCAAAAGATGGCAAACTGGATGAAGCTGAATTGACTGATCAACATGCTTTCATGGAAAATACGGCATTTTCAAAAATCAATGTGCTTAAATGTGAAAAATCTGAACTAGGTTGCGAGGAATGTGAAATTAAGGATTATGAAATTAAAACACTCAAAACAAACTATGATAATATTTTTAAAGATTTTAAGAAAGTAAAATAGGCTTATGATAAATTACAAAGATGTGAGAAAACCTTGGGGAACAGGATTCTGCAACATGAGAAAACAATTCTCATGCTTAAGCATACTATTACAGAATATAAACAAATAGCCATCAATTGCCATTTTGATGAGAATGCCGCTCTTAAGAAAGAGTTACAATATGTAAAGATTGAACCTGAACATGTTAATCTAAAACTTATGAATTATGACGCATCATCATATGTGCATGATCATATAATTCTGAACAATCTTGTGTTGGTGTTAGGAATAAGCAAAACGGCTTAGGTTATCGTTCAGTTCTGCCTCCCATTTGGAATTATTGTATTCCAAAATAGCTTGAAGGGTTTTTGAAGGTGTTAAATGTGGAAATTAATACTCGACCGAATGATACTAAGACATTTTTGCCAGATTTAAATGATGTCAAGTTTAAGAAATTTGGGCATAGTTCAGAATATGAGAATGATGCATGTGTTAAAGTAGTTGAGGATGTTTTGTGTGATGTTTTGCCTAATGAAACTGTTAAATGTAAGAATTGTGTGCCTGATAAACCTAAGATTGAGTCTAAAAGGTTTGCTAAAACAAGTTTTTATTAAAAAAGGCAAAGTCTTGGTTTTAATGGGACTAAACAAAAAGTTGCTTTCAAAAAGATTGTTTTTGAGAAAGGTGCAACATCTGAATCTAAATAAGAATCAGTCTTTAGAAAACAAAGTAACCAAGAATATTTCAAACAAAAAAACGAATGTGATTGTGTTAAAAATAAAAATTCATCAGCTGAAAAGGTAGTAGACTGGAGAAGGTTCTTTAATTGCAATGAATCATGACACATGATCTATGCTTACCCAAATAGATTCAGACATGATCATATTCACAAGAAAGGTGTTAAAAAACCAAGTGTGAAACAGGTAAAAGTGCGATAAACAACTCCACCAAATTTTGTTCCAACACTGATTCTTAAATGACAAGTGGGTGTTGTTCGAAGGGCTCAAATATTCAAAGAGATCACCGGCAAGAACTGTTTGGATGGTACTTCATCAAAACTATGGTTTGATAAATCCAATGTGAGGTTTTTTCGATGCACGGAAAAAGGGCACGCCAAGAGGGAATGTACCAACAAAGAGGTAGGTGATAACAATGCTAATCCGTTTGAAAGAATATAACACACAAGCAATCTATCACAAAAGTTCTCCAAACCATGCTGAATCTTCGAATTTCGGGAAGAAACCTTCTGTAGCATCAACTTCCAAAGCTTATCGTGCTGCTTACTTGACGAGGGGTTCAACTGGAACGACTATGTTCAAGGTAGTTGCTTTTGAAGAAGTTGAAAAGGTAGTTGCTGATGACGAGGGGTTCAACAAGAAAATGTGGTTGAGCTGATTAAGAAGAAAGTTGGTAAAGAAAAGATTGTTAAGGCTGCTTTTGAAGAAGTTGAAAAGGTAGTTGCTGATGTTGTGATGATAGAAGAGGTGAAGGCTATGGAGACTAGAGAAGATGATGTCATTATTGAAGACATTACTGATGAAATTAATGAGGAATATGAGGATTCTGAACCACGAACATATGACATGATTCATCATATCCCTTCTGATTTCTTTCAAACTATTTTTCCGCCTGATATTATCAAAAGTTTTGTAGGTTGGTTCAATGATGAGGAAATGCCACATGCTAAGATTATTTTAGAGAGGATGATTTGGAAGGGGAGGTGGTAAAGATTCAAACTCAATATGTGGAATCACCAAAAGATGGCAAACTGGATGAAGCTGAATTGACTGATCAACATGCTTTCATGGAAAATACGGCATTTTCAAAAATCAATGTGCTTAAATGTGAAAAATGTGAACTAGGTTGTGAGGAATGTGAAATTAAGGATTATGAAATTAAAACACTCAAAACAAACTATGATAATATTTTCAAAGATTTTAAGAAAGTAATATAGGCTTATGATAAATTTCAAAGATGTGAGAAAACCTTGGGGAACAGGATTTTGCAACATGAGAAAACAATTCTCATGCTTAAGCATACTATTATAGAATATAAACAAATTGCCATCAATTGCCATTTTGATGAGAATGCCGCTCTTAAGAAAGAGTTACAATATGAAAAGATTGAGCCTGAACGTGTTAATCTAAAACTTAAGAATTATGACGCATCATCATATGTGCAAGATCATATAATTCTGAACAATCTTGTGTTGGTGTTAGGAATAAGCAAAACGGCTTAGGTTATCGTTGCGTTCTGCCTCCCATTTGGAATTATTGTATTCCAAAATAGCTTGAAGGGTTTTTGAAGGTGTTAAATGTGGAAATTAATACTCCACCGAATGATACTAAGACATTTTTGCCAGATTTAAATGATGTCAAGTTTGAGAAATTTGTGCATAGTTCAGAATATGAGAATGATGCATGTGTTAAAGTAGTTGAGGATGTTTTGTGTGTTGTTTTGCCTAATGAAACTGTTAAATGTAAGACTTGTGTGCCTGATAAACCTAAGATTGAGTCTAAAAGGTTTGCGAAAACAAGTTTTTATTACAAAAGGCAAAGTCTTGGTTTTAATGGGACTAAACAAAAAGTTGCTTTCAAAAAGATTGTTTTTGAGAAAGGTGCAACATCTGAATCTAAATAAGAACCAGTCTTTAGAAAACAAAGTAACCAAGAATTTTTCAAACAAAAAGACGAATGTGATTGTGTTAAAAATAAAAATTCATCAGCTGAAAAGGTAGTAGACTGGAGAAGGTGCTTTAATTGCAATGAATCATGACACATGATCTATGCTTACCCTAATAGATTCAGACATGATCATATTCACAAGAAAGGTGTTAAAAAACCAAGTGTGAAACTGGTAAAAGTGCGATAAACAACTCCACCAAATTTTGTTCCAACACTGGTTCTTAAAAGACAAGTGGGTGTTGTTTCAATCAAAAGTTTGTTTGAGGTTGGTGAGTGTTCACAAGTGAAAAGTAACAATTTTTATGTTAAGAAACATTCAATGGGTCAGAATTGGGTGGCTAAATCTAAAACAAGTGATGTAAAAGCCAAGTCATCTAATGTGTTTAAGTTAGATAAATCTGAAAATTCAATTGTGTGCTCAAAAGTTGATGAATTTTCAACTGATTGTGAATATGAAGAATTTCTAGAGGATGAGTTGTCTAATAAGATCAAACAACCCAAGACCAAGAAGGCTTTGGTTTCCTTATTTCACTAATCTATTTACCTAATGTGCAAGGGCTTCCAAGATCCAATGATTCACGTTGGATAATGGATAGTGGGGCTTCTAGACACATGACCGGTACTCTTCATTTGCTAATAGATGTCAAATCAATAAGAAGAAGTTATATCGGATATTATGGGTAATAAGAAGGTCAGATTGTTGGTGAGGGCATATTGTCAAATGGCATGGTAATGTTTCAAATGGTCAACTACATCACCGAGTTGGGGAATAATCTGTTAAGTATTTCTCAAATCTATGTCAAAGGCTTCTCTACTCACTTCACGAACAAGGAATGCATGATCTTGAAACCTGGAATCAAAATTATAGATGAATGGATATTGATGCGTGCACCTCAGGAGAAGGACTTGTATTTTCTCAACATGAGTGTTGCTACTACTTCTAATCGTATCGTTTAGTGTTTTGTATCCAAAGCATCAAAGAAGGAGTCAGTTTTGTGGCATCGGAGAATGGGACACATTCAATTGAGAAAGATGAACTATTTGGTTCACAATCAATTGGTTGACGGGGTTAATGTCAAAGGTTTTCATCTGAGCAAAAAATGTTTAAGTTGCAAAAAGGGAAAGCAAAAGATCAAGTCTCATCCAAAACAAAAGAGATCAATTCTATCAACTTATCCTTCGAGATAGTTCACATGGATTTGTTTGGACCTGTTAATGTCAAAATTATCACTGGCGAATTATATTGCCTAGTGGTTACCGATGACTATTCAAGATTTTCATGGGTAATGTATTTGGAATAAAAAGACGAGATGTTTGAGAACTTAATGGTTCTTTTCAAGAAATTGGAAAAGTTATATAATATGCCGATTAGATGAATTCAAAGCGCTAATGGAACCGAGTTGAAGAATAACAACATGTTTGAATATTGAAATTAACATGGTATTCTTCATGAGTTTAGTGCACCCTACACTCCACAACAGAATGGGGTCACTGAACGACAGAATAGAACTCTAATTGAAACTGCACGAGCTATGTATGTCGACTCAAAGCTACCAGTTTTTGGATTGAAGTTGTGTCCTATGCATGTTATACTCTAGACCATGTTCTTATCATGAAGATATATGGGAAAACATGCTTTGAACTTATGAACCGAAGAAAACCAAATCTGAAGTGACTTGAACCCTTTGGGTCACAATGTATGGTTCTAAATCATGATGGCAAGTTTGGTGCAAAATTAGTCGAGGGATTCTTTGTTGGATATGCTAGTGCTTTGAGGTATTTCTTCCTAGCATAAACCGGATTGTGCAAGTACAACACATTGATTGTCAAAGACATAACATTCCGACTCAAAAACCAGGAGATGCATGGATGTTTGATTATGACAACCTATGAAATGCTTCAATATTCCTAAAGAAGATCTATCAGATGAAGCTGTTTCGTTAAAGTTTCAACACCAATTAGATGATCGTTATTATGAAGAGTCTACATCACCTTAAGTTTCGTTATTCACTGTGGAAGCTCATCATGGAGAACCTCTTTCTAAAGCAAGTCTTGTTGCTACTCCTGTTACTACTTCGTTTGATGATGGAAAAGCACATGATGATGTAATTGAATCTTTGGTTCAATCGTCTACTCCGAGTTTAATTGAAGTAAATGATGAAGTGAATGTCACAAATCTGCAACAAGATGTGTTTATATTGACTGATGTTATTTCTCGAACTGTCGTATACCATCCTGAGGAAAATATCATTGGATATTTACACACGGGGGTTCGAACAAGAAGTCAACTCGATCAAAGCCTTTGGTGTTTTTACACGAAACTGTATCCGTTACAAAACCAGTTCTCATTATAACGTTTTATTTCTCAAATAGAACCGAAGACATACAAGGAAGCATTAACCAAAGAGAGATGGGTTAATACTATGTATGAAGAGTTGCAACAATTTGAAAAATTAAGTGTGTGGAAGCTTATTGACTTGCCAAAAGACATGAAATGTATCAACACAATATGTGTATTAAAGTGCAAGCGTGATGAAAATGGGGGGTGATTGTGAGGAACAAGGTTCAATTAGTTGTTCTCGGTTTCAATCAACGAGAAGGACTCGATAATAATGAGGTCTATGCTCTCGTGGCAAGACTTGAAGCGATCCGAATTTTATTAGCTTTTGCTTCATTGAAAGGGTTTAAAGATTATCAATTAGATGTTAAGTCTGTTTTCCTTAAAGGGAAACTTGGTGAAGAAGTCTATGTGGGATAACCAATGGGGTTTTTCGAACCGATCCACAAAGCCAAAGTGTACCTACTTGATAAAGCTTTATACGGTTTACATCAAGCCCCGAGAGCTTGGTATAAATCATTATCTCAACACATGTTGGATAATAGCTTTTTCGAGGAACGGTCGATCGTACACTGTTTACCAAGGAGGTGGATGGGAATCTGCTGATCATTCAGGTATACGTGTATGATATCATTTTTGGGTCAACCAACGATGGTTTGTGCAAAGAGTTGGAAGCCGTAAAAAAGTCGAAGTTCGAGATGAGTGCAATGGGGGAGATGAAGTTTTTCCTAGGACTTCAAGTGGATCAGCTACCTGATGGTATCTTTATTCACCAAACGAAGTAAGTCAACGACATCCTAGAAACGTTAACATGGCTGATTCAATGGCAATTAGCACTCTTTTACCACTGAATCATGGAATTGGTCCTGATCCCACCTGGGAGAAGATCGACCAAAAACTTTGTCGTTCCATGATTGGATCTCTCATGTACTTAACTACTTCAAGGCTGGACATCATGCCCTACATGCTTATGTTCACGATATCAGTCTAATCCCAAAGTCTCACACCAGATGATCGTACTGTGAATGCTTCGGTATCCAAAAGGATGTCCTGGAATCGGTCAATGGTATCCAAGAGATAATGAATTCATGCTGAGAGCTTTTCATATTCGGATTATGGAAGCTTTAACTAAACTCAAAGTCTAACACTGCTAGATATCAATTCTCCGGCAGTAGGTTGGTCATGTAGAAATGCAAGAAGCAAACAACCGTTTCTCTGTCGACCCGTAAAGCTGAGTATGTAGCTACCTCCAATTGATGTTTTCATGTTCTTTGGATTCAACAGCAGATGCGTGATTACAGTTTGTATTTTCTGACCACTCCTATCTTTGTAGATAATTTTGCAGCTATATCTATAACTAAAAATCCAGTAGATCACTCTAAAACCAAGCATATAGAAATATGGTAACACTTCATTCGTTATTGCTACGAAAGGAAGTTGATAACCACAGATAAACTTCACACCAATGAGCAAAATGTTGATCTTTTTACCAAAGGTTTCGATAAAAACATATTTTTGTATTTGTTAAAACCAATGGTATTAAGAAAAAGTGTGGTGGGAAAGCAGTGATCCCGATGTTATGGATTTTGATCTCGAGTAACAATTCATCTGAGTTAAATTTTATTTTTTGTAAATATATTATCTTTTCAAATTGGTTTTGGATTTTAAAGGTGATATTAAAAGGAAAATCCAAAAACATTAATAGATTTGAAAAAGTTAAAAACATTTAAAAATGCCAAAATGTCAAAAACATTAAAAATTGCTCCTCAAAATTAGTTCTTGAAGCAAAAAAGGGAAGATGATAGTACATTGATCATCTACTCTGAAATCCACTAAGAAATAAGCTTAAATGTCTGTGTGCTTAATTGTATTAGTGCATTCATAGGCTTTAAAATAAACAAGTAAGAGTAAGTGATATAAACATAAATAGCCAAATTGAAAGGGGTGTTAGTTGTGTCATACTCAAGCCTTTAAATCTGTTTGATCACCTAAAAGAAATTCAAATAAGCGTCTAGTTAATGGTTGACACTCCAACAGTGTATGGTCTTTTGGCCTTAAATCCTGTATTGATGGGACACTTTGAGTTTTCTGGACTCCATTGGGTCTTTATGAGGTTTTCAATATCGGTATTCACAAAATGTGAATATTATTTTACTCAAAAGGCGAACATGCAATTTTACTACCCATTATAGGTCTTTAAATTTGATCACTATATGTACTTCGTACAAAATTCAATACTGACTTGATCAAACCACGTTGTGAGTCATACAATTGTTCTTCTTTGCTTGTGTCTTAATACCAGTAAGAAACGGGCCACGAGGGCTACATTGTATGTAAGCCATATAGATAAAATCGTGCATATTTGTCACACCTAGCCTAGGTAAATGCGGAAGCATAATAAGGGAATGTAACAGACACCTATAGTATTAACCACATTGTTTAATAAGAAAATTTATAGACTAATGTACATCATATTATGTTGTTTTGTACTAAGTTTACAAACTAGATGAAATACACATAACCGGTTCTCATGTTCATTTATTCTTTAATAATATATTTGCATCTATCTACATAGTGTAAGTCTTATCCTTAGCAAAAAGCACATAGCATATTATTCCGACTTCGGCTCACCTGAAAAGCATGTTAAAATGGGTCAACTACGAATAGTTGGTGATTTTCACAAATTCAAACAAAACCAATTTACGGAATCATAGTATTCATGTTTCGTACGATGTAATTATACTAAGCCACAAGTGAATCCTCGACTAGCTATTATTATGTGGCCTCCACTACCCACGCACTTCATGTGGCCTGAACCGCCATATGCCCCAAAAGGTACTATTTCTAACACTACATAGCATATTATAAAAGTTTTGAGTGGTCATGTGCAATTGTAAAACATGTTTTGGCATACCCCACGGGCCCTATCAATTAGGTTTATCAAACCAGTAGTACTATTCACATGCCTTCGGCTCTTAGTTAATTACTCAAGTATTAGCACTTAGATAATTCACATCATAAAACATTCCAGATAAATAGGCATATATAAACATTGCATTCCACCCAGATGTTCGTAAAATAGTTTAAAAAGTGGGGTCATGAAACTCACATTATCGTAACATTGGTATCAGTAACACACTGATGTAAGTGGTATGCCTCGATTATAGCTCAATTCCTATAATCATTATTGCATTGTTAATACTGGTACAGTCTTTAAACTCAATCGGACTGTATATCTAATCTGGGTATGGCTGTTACGCCAAGAATATGTTGGTAGTCTTAGATTGTGACGTTGTACGATATGAAATGTTTAAAACGAGTATTGGCTCAGTTGCATCGTTTTTCGTGCCTAGCTAAGTTGGTCGTTTACGCGTTTTGGAAATAGGTAAGATCACACAAACTTGAATAAACATACTGTTTGAAAAAAATGATTTTCTTTATAAAAGAAAATTATGGTTTCAGTACCTGGATTTCCCGTAGGGTTCATTTTCGTTTTCATACGGGTTTGATTGTACAAAACATGTACAATGCACCCGAATTGTCCGAAAATCTCATAATAAGTTCATTTTTATCAAAATTGTTCAAAACTATGATATTTGACCACTTTTGACATTTTGACATACCAGTCAGTTCGTTAAACATAACACTGTCAGTTTACTCAAAACATATATAATTTAAATCATTAAATTATTATAACTATTTACATAAATATATATAAATTATGGAAATTTTTATACCAAAACATTAAAATATTCAGAATTTTATAAAAATAATTCCAAAATTTTTACACTTATTTATTTATTTATAAAAAATCATTTTATGTGTTATAACTAACCGATAAATCACCCGTTTATACCAACCAATTCCTAAAAAATCCAATAAATTTTATAGATGGTAAAAATATCAGCCAATAACCCCTACAAAATTTCCATAACTCAACCCTTTGACTAAAAAACCTTTTTGTGCATAATTCGGCTGTTAAAACTTGCTTAAACGAAAATGCATGAAACATACTTAAACTTCTCTAGTTAATCCCAAACTTTCTGTGTGATCTAAAAATGAAATTTCCAGTTCCTCCAAAAAATATAATAATTTTCTCATTAGTTTAACTATTTCTCATAATAAATCCTCAATAAACGGTAATAAAATTGCCAAATATTCTCCGTCCATCGAACAACTACCAAATTTGGACAGAGACTCTCTTATATGTTCCCTAGTGTCCATCAAATTTTTCATAGGCAAACAAGAACCACTTCACAATCTAAACCTAAACAGCCCCTAAACGAGAAGTTGGTTATTACCGTTGCTATGATTATGAGATTTTTGGTCGTTTGCTCTCCTCTCCGGGTTCTTGTTTCTCCAGTTAGTATATCTGTAGGTCATATAATAGAAAACCAAGCATCCACCATAAATCAATAAGATTTTTAAATTAGGGTTTAAGGCGTTAAGATTTGAAATCGAGTTTTCAAAACGTAAAGTCGTTCTAATCCAAAAAACCATATGTTTCTGGTTTGTAATCAGGTTTAAGATCAAAACATGTTTTTAGGTGATTTTAAGTGATTTTAAATGGTTAAATTTGTTTGATACTAATCAAAACTTATTTCTATGATTATAATTAGCATAAAAGAAGATTAAAACTTGTAAAACATGGTCTAACCTCAAGTGTTTCTCTGCTGGAAATGAAAAAATCAGCTGGTTTTTTTGTTATTTGGTTTAAAATGTGGACACATCAAGGAAGAAACAAGAAATTTAAGTTAAAATATCAAGGGGGAATTCCCATTAGTAGTGGCCGCCAAAAGGAGGGGTCCATTGGGCCTCTCTTTTGGCCCTACTTTCCTCGTTTTGCATTAACCAAGTTCAATCTCGGTTCCAAGTTTAGTTTGGGTTCGGTTTTTTGCGAGAAACGTAGTTCAGGTTTGATAAACAGCGCAAAAACGAGTGTTTTTCAGCCAACTTTGTAAACTAAGAAAAACTGACTCAATGTAAAAATCCAAAATTATTTCATAGATTGCTTAAAGCATCTAACATAATTGTTTTATAACTCTTTTTCGGCTATATTGATGATACCATGCTTGTATTGGTACTAACAATCGCATTTAAGTTCACAACGTATAGTTAAACGAAACCCTTTTTGATTAAATGGTTTTGTACGTACTGGGGTCTTAATATCAACATGTTAGCCACTATAATGTATATATATGTCACTCATATATAACCCCCATTATATATACGAGTCATAAAGAGTATCGTTCGGTTACTCGTTTAATCATTTCGAATTAACCGATTAATTGTTTACACGCTACATAGTGAATAAGGTGTACCTAGTTTTGTCACGAATGTCACATTACCCCCCCCCCCCCGGCCCATTAAGAAAATCCGTCCCCAAAATTCGATGTACCAACGGATTAATTTTTAGGAAAAAGTTGTGGGTATTTCTTTCGGAATTCATCCTTTCATTCCCAAGTATATTCGGGTACTCGTTGTGAGTTCCTCCAAACTTTTACCAGTGAGATTTTGTCGTGTCGTAACTATTTGGTATTCCCGTCTACTATTACTACTGAGTTCTCTTCAAAGTTTAACTTATATTTAACTTGCACATCTTCCAGTGGTACTATTGTCGTTTCATCACTAAAACACTTTTTCAGGTTCGATAACATGGAAAATACGTAAATAGAACTCAACTATAAAGGTAGATTCAGTCAGTAGGTTACGGAACCAATTTTAGCAATAACCTCAAAAGGTCCAATGTATCTTGGAATGAATTTACTAGTTTTTGTTAGTGCACGAAATGGTTGTCCGTAGCATTCGAATAAGTTATACATAGTCTAGATTGTTTATTTATTGTAAATGGAACATGTGGCCTATAAATAGGTGGTTCCATGCTCATAATTAGGATGTACATATTTAGACAGAGATCTAGATCTAAATTATGCTCTCCATAAGTTATTTCCATCCACCATAATGTATTCATCTATATTTATCAATAAAGTAATAATTTAACGTTTAGATCTTGTATATAATCGATGTATCGAGTAAAATGGCGGGAAAAATTTTCTTGCGTGAATTTTTTCCAGAATTCTCCTCGTAAGTGTGTTTTCATTCTTGAAAATTTTGGCGTTAAAATTTATTTTTCGAAAATTTTCGGTGAATTTTGGGCGGGAAAATCGGGAAAAATTTTCTTTATCGAAATTTTTCTACGATGTTCCTAATGTATTGGAGACTCTTCGTGCAAATTTTGGTAATATATTTTTCGGCTGACTGTTTATGCGTTTCGATTGGCCGAGGGGGAGATCTCGTGTAATTTAAGGAGGAGTGTGTTTGTTTGTGAACATTGAAGATTATTTAAGACCTTGCCGAATTTGTCAAGAAAAGGGGGATATAAAACTTTCATTTCAGATTATTTGGCTTGTATCTTCCTACATTTGCAAGGTTTCTTGAAAAATTACTGCAATTTGGGTGGTAATTCATGCTTACAAAGCTACGTTTGACTGAGTTCAAGACTGCAAGTGTTCTTCGATTGGTGATTGATTTGTTAAAAGATTGAAACCTGACTATGTGGGATACGAGTGTCTGTTCGTTTACTTCTTTCTGAGGGACTTGATCCTGACTATGTTGGCTACGAGTAAATGGTGGATTACTTCTGTTGAGGGGGGACGATTCTCGAACGAGTTGATCTTATTGAAGAATATACGAGTCTTGTCATTGGAGTGAAGAATTTGATCATTTGAGGTTTATTAATGGAGGTTGGAATTCTGAATCTTATGATGCCCAAACATTAGTGCATCTTTGCGAACGAGATGCGGAAGGGCTTCAAAGAGTATATTTGGATACACGTTATCTAGAGAGGGAAAACCGAAGTGAAAGATGTTGAATGATCGAGTTGTTCATGAAGATGTGTGACGAGGTTAAACGTAAAGATATGTTTTCTTTACCGGTGCTGACAGATAGCTGATGACTTGCTGCTGATTGTTGAAAGATTGAACCATATCATACGCCAATGGATGATCGGGATGATCTCCAAGAGTTGCTCACAATGAGGGGGTGATCTGATATGAGAAGCTACAGGTTGTTGGTTTGCTGAAAAGATTTAAAGATTGTCCGTTTGCACAAGCCCGAAAATCATCAGTCAAGGGGGTGTCTGTTAGTGCACGGTTTGTGACTGGTGATTTGCAGTTAAAGTATTCAAGATTAAAATATTCGATAGCTACGGAAAAGGGGGTGTCCGTTAGTGCACGAAATGGTTGTCCGTAGCATTCGAATAAGTTATACATAGTCTAGATTGTTTATTTATTGTAAATGGAGCATGTGGCCTATAAATAGGTGGTTCCATGCTCATAATTAGGATGTACATATTTAGAGAGAGATCTAGATCTAAATTATGCTCTCCATAAGTTATTTCCATCCACCATAATGTATTCATCTATATTTATCAATAAAGTAATAATTTAACGTTTAGATCTTGCATATAATCGATGTATCGTATTAGCGGCTAGATCCATAACGGGTTCTCACAGTTTTACAAAACCTTATAACACATTTCTATGGAAACACTTTAAGAAACACCTTGTCGCCTATTTCAAAAGATAACGGTTTTTACAAACATCTGCATAACTCTTTTTTTGGTCTCGATTGGCTTTTAGTTTTGTTTAATCTTATGAGTTTTATCAGTTGTTTTCTGAATCAAATTAGACCATATAACTTTAGTGGCACCCACTTCAGTCCAACAAAGTGGTAACCTGCATTTCCACCCATATAATGCTTCATGTGGTGCCACTTGTATATTACTATTATAGCTATTATGGTAACAGAATTCAATTAGTGGGAGGTGTTAATCCCAGTTCCCTTTAAAGTCTAATATACAAGTGCAAAGTAAATCTTCTAGTGTTTGAATTATTCTTTCAGATTGACCATCTGTTTGAGGGTGGTAAGTTGTATTGTCACACCCTCAAAATCCACTAACGGAGTTTTACCGTCAGAGGGTGTGAACTAATAGGATCGGAATCATTAGTTATAATCAAACCATAAAAACGTTTAAATGAAAATAAGTGCGGAAGCGTAAAACCATAGAAACCAATGTTGCGTCACGCAGGACGACTTAAAAACCCAATGATAACAGTTTAAAATAAGTTTGCATAATTAAAAGTGTTTCAAGCAATGCATGATCCTAAACCGCGCGCCCGCCTCGGCTACCTGAGAATAACATACTAAAATTGTCAACACGGGGTTGGTGAGTTCACAAGTTTATATAAAATAAAGCGTTTTGCGTTCAGGGTTTTGCGTTAAGCGTTTTGCGTTAAGCGTTTTGCGTTCAGCGTTTTGCGTTACCAGATAGTGTTATGTCAATTATATATCTATAGGTAGCTAGCCTAAAAAACAAGTATTACTAAGTGTTCGACACCGAAGCTGACTGTTTATCATTTGACTTGCCACCAGGTCTATCCCGACCATGGTATGTGTTTAGCCAATATTACACCCACTCGACCTCCAGTCGAGTTTAGCGTTGGGTGGGATTTGTCAAACCCAGTAGTACTACTCAACAATGACTCGCTATTATCCAATATTAAATGGTTCGATGTGAATGAAGGACTTTAGTTAACGTGTTTGCCACTTATCTTTACAAGTGATATATAATCTATATTAACAAAATCTTAAATGCGTTTTCGGAATATGTTACCTCCCCAAGTGAAAAGCGTTTGAAAACAGTTTAAAGGGGTAAGTGAAACTCACTGTTTGCGAAGAATTCCCAAAATAAATCACCAAGTGATGCGCGTCACAGAAAACTCTCTCTAGCGTTCTAAAACAACAAAGAGATTTTCTAAGTATCGGAACTAATATCGAGTCTCTAGACCCGACACATAATTCCTAATCACAAGATACGTTTCGTGTTTGTTTGTGAATCGTGTGTGACTTAACGAGTACATTTGGGATACGATACGTGTTTGAACAATTATTTACGTGTCATGTATTAATAACGTATATCACTAGCAACTATTCCTCGCAGGGGCAATTTGGTCAAAACATAACAATTAACTAGCAACTAGCACTTTTCATGCATT
Source organism: Bidens hawaiensis (assembly GCF_021521415.1). Taxonomy (NCBI): domain Eukaryota; kingdom Viridiplantae; phylum Streptophyta; class Magnoliopsida; order Asterales; family Asteraceae; genus Bidens; species Bidens hawaiensis. The sequence goes on from NW_027505621.1 coordinate 77,071, forward strand.
TTCACAAAGTTATACACGAATCATAAAGGTTAACTTTTACACGTCCAAAAATTGCAAATTTATATTCTTTAGAAACTAGACTCAACCTAGTTTACTGTAGTATCAATAATCTCAACCAATTCTTACATTAACATTTAGTTACAGTTGTCTAATCATAACTTACAATCTGTCTAGTACCAGTTTTGACCTTTAATCGCATTTAAATCGTTTGACCAGCCAAAACACCTCCAAATTAGGCGTGGTTGGACTTTCTGAAAACTAGACTCAGAGTACTACCTTGTAGACTCATAATTAGCTCAGTTTGTTTATATACTCAACAAGTTACACACCGTTCAATTTGAACAATCACTGTTGTCAAACTCAGCAAGCATAAACAATCATCTAACATGCATCCTAAGCATATGACATAACTCAAAAAACGCAATAAACATTATTAATCATAAAAATCAGTAGTAACCCTTTAGGGTTTACAAACAATTAATGATTCATCAATCTTTCACCGTTCAAAATCACATATGACTATCAATATCAATATCAATCACTAACACATAATTAATCATCCTCTAGCCATAATCAATCATAAAACACTTAATATATGATATTCAATAGTTAGGGTATCATATATATACCTTAAAAACGCAGAGATAACCAAGAGAAACGCGAGAGGTGCTTAGAAACGATTGTAGGATGCTTCAATTGTGAAAACCAAGATCAAACAAGGGTGGTATGGTGGTGATGTATGGCTGCCGATCGCAAGAGGGGAGGGGGGTGAGGTGCCGTCGGGTTTTTGAGAGAGAAAGGGAAAGAGATTAGGGTTTTTGATTTATATTATTAATAATAATAAGTTACATCAAGGCCCCTCCACTTCTAAACATTATTTTTCTAGCTTAATCTAAGTTGTTTGCATCTTGAGTTAACGTTTTAAACAATATTATCACATAACACATAAGTCTAACACATAATTATCATATAATTATTGTTTTGACGTTTTTCGTTTATTCACCAACGGTTTGCGTCAATTCCTTTGCATTTCGGTGCAATTCCCGAAAGACTACACATGTAGTAAGTGTCAAGCGTCATTTAAACCCTAGTTTAAATGTAATGAGGTGTGCGTTATAAATTCAATGATCTTTAAGTTTGAATTGACGGAGTTGAGTTAACGGAGTTAACCTGAAATTGGCGATTGTCACATCATTCCCATGTTAAACAATTTTCGTCCCGAAAATTTGAGTTAAGTCGTGATGAGTGTCTGAAAAAGTAAAAAAAAATTTCAGTTTCTCATATCATCCCCTAGTAGAAAGAAATTTTGTCCCGAAATTTAATTCATACCTCCTGTGATTTCTGTCGGTTTATCGGGTTTCGCGGTTTTCTGTGTTTGGTCAGCCCTTCAAAAAGGTGAGGATACTTTTTCATCATTTGATCCTCGCGTTCCCACGTGAACTCCGGTCCACGTCTCGAGTTCCAACGAACCTTAACGATTGGAATCTTGCTGTGCTTGAGTGTTTTGGTTTCCCAATCCAAAACTTCGACTGGTTCTTCAATGAAGCGTAGCTGTTCATCAACTTGCAGTTCATCCAAAGGGACTACTTGGGTTTCATCAGATAGGCATTTCTTCAAATTGGATACGTGGAATACATTGTGTACGCCACTGAGTTTCGTTGGTAGGTCCAGTCGGTACGCCACCGGACCAATGCGCTCCGTTATCCGGTAAGGACCAACGTATCGTGGGTTGAGTTTGTTTCGCTTCCCAAAGCGAAACACACCTTTCCAAGGTGAGACTTTGAGTAATACTTGGTCGTTCACTTGAAATTCGAGAGGCTTTCGGCGTTTGTCGGCGTAACTCTTTTGGCGATCTCGTGCTGCTGCCATGCGGTTTCGGATTTGAACAATCTTTTCCGAAGTTTCGAGTACCAGTTCTGGACCAGTGATTTGGCTTTCACCCACATCTGCCCAGCAGAGAGGTGATCGACACTTCCGTCCGTACAGTGCTTCAAACGGTGCTGCTTTAATACTTGCGTGGTAGCTGTTATTATATGAAAACTCTACCAATTGTAAGTGAGGTTCCCAACTTTTTCCGAAATCCAACACACATGCACGCAACATATCCTCCAAGGTCTGAATAGTTCGTTCACTTTGCCCATCCGTCTGAGGATGGTAGGCTGTGCTCATATCAAGACATGTGCCTAGTGCGCTTTGTAGTGACTTCCAAAAGTGCGAAGTGAAACGAGAATCTCGATCAGAAATGATTGAGACAGGCACTCCGTGTTTAGACACCACTTCTTTCATGTAGACGCTAGTCAATCTTTCCATTTTGTCCGATTCCTTAATCGCTAAGAAGTGTGAAGACTTAGTCAACCGGCCAACGATCACCCAGATGGTATCGCATCCCGTCGGTGTCTTAGGTAAACCCGTGATAAAATCCATTAAGATGTGTTCCCATTTCCACATTGGAAGTTCCGGTTGTTGTAGTAGGCCAGATGGTTTCTGGTATTCTCTTTTAACTCTGGCACAAGTCAAGCATTTGCTCACGTAGGTGGCAATGTCGGCTTTCATGTTCGGCCACCAGTAAAGTGCCTTTAAGTCATGGTACATTTTATCCGAGCAAGGGTGGATAGAATATCGGGACTGGTGGGCTTCGTCCATCACTAGAGTTCTCAACTCTCCGTATCGTGGAACCCAAATCCGGTTCTCAAAATATTGGACCTCGTCCGATTTGGTTTCAAGTTGTTTGTTCATGCCCCGCATGAGTTCTGATGGAAGATTTTCATCCCTCAAAGCTTCGAGTTGCGCATCGCGAATCTGATCGGGTAAGCTGGCATGAATCGTGAGTTGCAATGCTCGCACTCGTCTGGGTTTATCTGTTTTTTTTCTGCTGAGAGCGTCGGTCACTACATTGGCCTTGCCAGGGTGGTACTTGATGGCACAATCATAATCCTTAAGCAGCTCGACCCAACGACGCTGTCGCATGTTCAGCTCCTTCTGATCGTAGATATGTTTTGAGACTCTTGTGGTCGGTGTAAATGGTAAACTTGGTACCGTACAAGTAATGCCTCCATATCTTAAGGGCAAACACCACAGCTCCGAGTTCCAAATCATGGGTCGTGTAGTTCTTCTCGTGAACCCGTAGTTGTCGAGAGGCATAAGCTATAACCTTCTCGAGTTGCATCAGCACACAACCGAGACCTTGTATTGATGTGTCACAATGTACCTCAAAATTCTCTGTTCCCTCGGGGAGGGCTAAAATAGGGGCGCTACAGAGTTTGGTTTTCAACAGTTGAAAAGCAGATTCTTGCGCGTCACCCCAATTGTACTTAGTGCCTTTGTGAGTCAAAGCGGTGAGGGGTTGAGCAATCTTTGAAAATCCTTCGATGAAACGCCAGTACTAGCCGGCCAGTCCTAGGAATTGCCGCACCTCAGTCGGAGTCTTAGGTGCTTCCCAGTTTTTGATGGCCTCTACCTTACCGGGATCGACATGGATACCATTTTCGTTGATCACATGTCCTAAAAAGTGAACCTCGCGAAGCCAAAATTCGCATTTCAAGAGCTTAGCATACCGTTGCTCCTTCTTCAATAATTCCAGAATTACCCTTAAGTGTTCCTCGTGGTCAGCCTTGTCCTTGGAGTAGACGAGAATATCATCAATGAAAACAATCACAAACTTGTCGAGGTACGCCTTGCATTTTCGATTCATGAGATCCATAAATAAGGCTGGTGCGTTAGTTAGACCAAAAGGCATAACCGAAAACTCGTAGTGACCATATCGTGTTCTGAAAGCCGTCTTTGAAATATCTTCTTCGCGCACTCTTAGTTGATGGTAACCAGATCGCAAATCGATCTTCGAGTAATAACTCGATCCTTGGAGCTGGTCAAACAGATCATCAATTCGGGGTAAAGGATAACGGTTCTTGACCGTCACCTTGTTCAACTCCCGGTAGTCGATGCACATGCGGAAAGTCCCGTCCTTCTTTCTGACAAATTAGACAGGGGCTCCCCATGGCGATGAGCTAGGTCGGATAAAACCCTTATCCAACAAATCCTGCAACTGAGTGGACAGTTTCTGAAGCTCCGCCGGTGCGAGCCGATACGGGGCTCGTGCTATGGGTGCTGCACCGGGTGTCAACTCGATTTGGAATTCGACTTGTCGTATAGGATGGAGTCCAGGCAAATCCTCCGGGAAAACTTCCAGAAAATCTTGCACAATCGGTATATCTTCAATTTGCTTTTTCTCCGCGGGTTTCTCAACAATATGCGCCAAAATTGCCGGATGACCATTTCGTAGATACTTCTGCGCCTTCATGAGGGTAATGACGCTGGTGGTCATGCCGCTTCTCTCACCTCGGATCGAAACAATCTCGCCGGAAGGGGTAGTAATGTGGACTATCTTGTCATAACATATAATCTCCGCTCGGTTCTCGGATAACCAGTCCATGCCGACAACGACATCGAAACTACTAAGCGTAAAAGGAATAAGGTCGATATCAAAAATATGACCTGACAGTTTTAACTTACATCCCGCAAGTACATGAGTCGTTACTATAGTCTTACCATCAGCTAATTCAACAGGAAACTTAGCATCTAACAGGGTTGGAGTTAAGTCTAAGAGTTGGCTAAAGGCTTTCGACACAAAACTTCTATCAGCTCCAGTGTCAAACAATACAGAAGCAAAACAATCGTTCACAGGGAACTTACCAGTCACCACGTACGGATCATTGCGGGCTTGACCCGACCCAATAACAAAAGCTCTTCCTTTACCATTGTTTCCACCACCACTGCCACTTCCATTACCTCCATTGTTGTCGTTCTGTTTCAGCTTAGGGCCGTCCTTCTTAAAATGTCCCTCTTGTCCACACTCAAAACATCCCTTGGTTGTCATGGGTGGTTTAGGATCACCCTTTGCCGCAAGGTCTCCTCTACATTCCTTTGCTTGGTGACCCATCTTTCTGCATCTCTGACACTTGACACGGTCGCACGGGCCAGCATGATGATAGTTGCACTTGTTGCACTTCGGATATTTCCCAGCATATCCGCTAGAACCCTGCCCGCTACTGTTGTTATTGTTATTGTGACCCTGATTGTTGAAGCCCCGAGTGAGTTCGGGCTTTCGGTAGTGTTGCAGCTGTGGGGGGTTCGAGGATGAGGATCTGGTGTTGTCAAAATTTCTCTTCCCGCTGCTCGGGTTGTTGTTGTTATTGTCAGTGCTCGGGTTGTCATGGGCTTTATTGGTTGAACCTCTAGGTGGTAGCGCACCTTGGGTCACTGCTTGATGCGTTAGTTTGTGAGCTAACCGAATCGCTTGCTGAATCGTGGTTGGTCTGGAAGACGTTACCATGCCCTGAATTTGCGGTGCTAACCCATCAATATACATTTCAATCCTCTTACTCGGCGGATCTACCATCCGCGGACACATCATAGCTAACTCGTGAGAACTGGTAGTGTAGGCTTCGATTTCCGAACCCACCATCTTTAATGACCAAAACTCTAACTCTAACTTTGCAATCTCCTCCCGAGGACAGTACTCTTCTCGCATCATGTTCTTGAACTCCTCTCAGTTCATAGCGTTAGCCAGTTCCAATCCAAGAATTTGCACATTTGCACATCGTCTGGGGACACCTCTGAGTGTGCCTCTGGCTCAGCCGGTTCTTCCTACGGTTCCTCTACGAGTTCCTCCTCGGGATCTTCCTCGGGATCCTCCTCTGGCTCCTCTTCGAGATCTTCTTCGGGTTCCTCTTCGGGCTCTGCCTCAGGTTCGGCTGCGTTATAAGCAATTTGCAATTGTAAGACATCGCAACGCTCTAAAGCTATCTCAGTTCGGGTTCTTGCTACTTGGAGTTGCTCTTACAAGTCTATCATCTCGGCTTGCATCTTTCTCATAATCTTCATATGTTGATCACTAGCCTCTTGCATTTCCTTCCTGGCCCCTGTCATGCGGGCAATTTCCTCCTTAGTCTCTGTTCCATCTTTTAACAGTCTGGAACGTTAGCTCTCGTATAGCGCATGTAACCCACGTCACGCTCCAAACAAGAAACAACAGCTGCGAGCACACGCTCTACAGGTTCGGTTATTGGTGGTAGGGTGTTGGGGTAAGCAGGATGGTTCGGGTGGGGTAGCGGGGGAACTTGTTCGCGATAAACCATACGCCTAATCATATTAGGGTACCAATCCCAGCTAACTTCGTTTTTGTACATGCCTCCGGATAAGCGATACCTCTTCAGTGCAGGAGCTTCGAGTTCCGGTACTACACGGGGTGGCGATGAGGTGGGGAACAGCGGTTCCTTCCCATGGGCATGAGTCATCTGATCGGATGGTGATGATGGTAGCGTCGACATCCTTACAGGTAAGCCGTGTATGCGCGCGTATGAGTGAAAGAGGTAAAGAGATAAGATTACAAAGACTACACAAACATATGCAGTGCGTATCATTATAACTAATGGGTCGTCGCGGTTATAGTCTAGTATGCATGCAGCTTCTAGTTCGCTATAACCAATGGCTCTGATACCAATCTGTCACACCCTCAAAATCCACTAACGGAGTTTTACCGTCAGAGGGTGTGAACTAAAGGATCGGAATCATTAGTTATAATCAAACCATAAAAACGTTTAAATGAAAAAAAAGTGCGGAAGCGTAAAACCATAGAAACCAATTTTGCGTCACGCAGGACGACTTAAAAACCCAATGATAACAGTTTAAAATAAGTTTGCATAATTAAAAGTGTTTCAAGCAATGCATGATCCTAAACCGCGCGCCCGCCTCGGCTACCTGAGAATAACATACTAAAAGTGTCAACACGGGGTTGGTGAGTTAACAAGTTTATATAAAATAAAGCATTTTGCGTTCAGCGTTTTGCGTTAAGCGTTTTGCGTTAAGCGTTTTGCGTTCAGCGTTTTGCGTTAAGCGTTTTGCGTTACCAAATAGTGTTATGTCAATTATATATCTATAGGTAGCTAGCCTATAAAACAAGTATTACTAAGTGTTCGACACCGAAGCTGACTGTTTATCATTTGCCTTGCCACCAGGTCTATCCCGACCATGGTATGTGTTTAGCCAAGATTACACCCACTCAACCTCCAGTCGAGTTTAGCGTTGGGTGGGGTTTGTCAAACCCAGTAGTACTACTCAACAATGACTCGCTATTATCCAATATTAAACGGTTCTATGTGAATGAAGGACTTTAGTTAATGCGTTTGCCACTTAGTCTTTACAAGTGATATATAATCTATATTAACAAAATCTTAAATGCGTTTTCGGAGTATGTTATCTCCCCAAGTGAAAAGCGTTTGAAAACAGTTTAAAGGGGTAAGTGAAACTCACTGTTTGCGAAGAATTCCCAAAATAAATCACAAAGTGATGCGCGTCACAGAAAACTCTCTCTAGCGTTCTAAAACAACAAGGAGATTTTCTAAGTATCGGAACTACTATCGAGTCTCCAGACCCGGCATATAATTCCTAATCACAAGATATGTTTCTTTTTTGTTTGTGAATCGTGTGTGACTTAACGAGTACATTTGTGATACGATACGTGTGTGAACAATTATTTACGTGTCATGTATTAATAACGTATATCACTAGCAACTATTCCCCGAAGGGGCAATTTGGTCAAAATACCACACTTATTTAGCAAGTATTCCCCGCATGGGCAATTTGGTCAAAACATAACAATTAACTAGCAACTAGCACTTTTCATGCATTTTCACAAAGTTCGGCAGTTAACTTTACCAAGACAGAATTCTACTTGAAAGATTATACTATTCCACCGATCAAAGCATCTCAATTAATTCATCAAAAATCATCACAAAAGCATACATGTATTAGGTTTCCAGAACATGTTTTTTTTTATTTTTATTCCACATGGTTTCTCACAATGATCAAAACATTACAGCAAACTGATAACAGTCAAATTCATGCGCAACAGAATGTTATTTGAAATTCCCGTTAAATGAAAAATCCAACAGATGCAAGACCACTTGGTCTCGTAGTTCATGAGATATAATATTTACAAAACAACCTAACAGCAGGTCTAACAACTCAGCTTTGTACAACGTTTTTGTAAAATCATAAAGGTTAACTTTTATACGTCCAACAATTGCAAATTTATATTCTTTAGAAACTAGACTCAACCTAGTTTACTGTAGTATCAATAATCTCAACCAATTCTTACACTAACATTTAGTTACAGTTGTCTAATCATATCTTACAATCTGTCCAGTACCCGTTTTGACCTTTAATCCCATTTAAATCGTTTGACCAACCAAAACACCTCCAAATTAGGCGTGGTTGGACTTTCTGAAAACTAGACTCAGAGTACTACCTTGTAGACTCATAATTAGCTCAGTTTGCTTATATACTCAACAAGTTACACACCGTTCAATTTTAACAATCACTGCTGTCAAACTCAGCAAGCATAAACAATCATCTAACATGCATCCTAAGCATATGACATAACTCAAAACACGCAATAAACATTATTAATCATAAAAATCAGTAGTAACCCTTTAGGGTTTACAAACAATTAATGATTCATCAATCTTTCACCGTTCAAAATCACATATGACTATCAATATCAATATCAATCACTAACACATAATTAATCATCCTCTAGCCATAATCAATCATAAAACACTTAATATATGATATTCAATAGTTAGGGTATCATATATATACCTTAAAAACGCAGAGATAACCAAGAGAAACGCGAGAGGTGCTTAGAAACGAGTGTAGGATGCTTCAATTGTGAAAACCAAGATCAAACAAGGGTGGTATGGTGGTGATGTATGGCTGCCGATCGCAAGAGGGGAGGGGGGTGAGGTGCCGTTGGGTTTTTGAGAGAGAAAGGGAAAGAGATTAGGGTTTTTGATTTATATTATTAATAATAATAAGTTACATCAAGGCCCCTCCACTTCTAAACATTATTTTTCTAGCTTAATCTAAGTTGTTTGCATCTTGAGTTAACGTTTTAAACAATATTATAACATAACACATAAGTCTAACACATAATTATCATATAATTATTGTTTTGACGTTTTTCGTTTATTCACCAACGGTTTGCGTCAATTTGTTTGCGTTTCGGTGCAATTCCCGAAAGACTACACATGTAGTAAGTGTCAAGAGTCATTTAAACCCTAGTTTAAATGTAATGAGGTGTGCGTTATAGATTCAATGATCTTTAAGTTTGAATTGACGGAGTTGAGTTAACGGAGTTAACCTGAAATTGACGATTGTCACATGTATTCTGGTCAATTCGGGTTCCCAAAGCTTCTTGTACAGCTTGCCAGAAATGAGAAGTAAAGTGACTATCTCAGTTCGAAATAATCGAAAGTGGTACACTATGTTAAGATACAATTTCATCAATGTAGGTTCGAGCTAGGTTTTCATTAGTGTAATTGTTATGAATTGGAAGAAAGTGTTCAGACTTGGATAATCGATCTACAACTACCCAAATTTCATTATGTCCTCGGTAAGTTTTGGGAAGGTGTGTCATGAAGTCCATTGTAATATATTCCCATTTTCATTGGGGTATTTCAGGTTGTTGTAACATTCCCGGAGGTTTCTAATATTCAATTATAACATGAGCACCAATCACAAGACTTTATATGTCCTGTTAGTAACTAAATGAATAGAATCTTCACTAATTTACTCAGTAAAGCTACTCTATTAGTGCTCTTGGGTGTTATTTATGAGTTCTAAAGATCAGTCACTTGTTCTAGCCCAAAATTTAGTAAAAAAGATCAAATCATATACAAACACAAGGTGAGACGTATTCGGAGTGATAATGGTACGGAGTTCAAGAATACTATATTGGACTTATTTTGTATTCAAAAGGGAATCCATCTAGAATATAGTGCTCCATATGTGCCACATCAGAATGGTGTGACTTAATGGAAGAACCGAACATTAATTGAAGTAGCAAGAAAAATGTTTACAAATTCAAAGCTTCCTATCCAATATTGGAATGAGGCGGTGAATATTGCTTACTACATGCTCAATCGTGTTCTGACAATTAAGAAGCTGAAAAAGACAAGTTATGAGCTTTTGAACAACCATAAGCCTAATTTAAAGTTTTTGGAACCTTTCGGGTGTCCTTGCACAATGCTGAAAAGAGATTTGTGAAAATTCAAAGAAAAGGCTATTGAAATTATTTCTTGGGCTATGCATCGCCTAAGAAATGTGTATTCAAATTTACTTCAGGTTGTGTTGAAGAGTGGTACCATGTCGATTGCCAATAATACCCAACACCTCCTGCCGGCAAGGGTCCTGATTGGATGTTTGACTATGATAGTTTATTTAATTCGTTTACTCCCATTGTTGATCAACCTGACGAAGACTTGGTGCGTGCATATTTAGAAGATCAGTTGTTTTCCACACCAATGTCTTCAACTTCTAATTATGATGATGTTACACAAGATGATCTTCCCGATACGTCTGATGTTATTTCGATTTCCTCGGATGATGATCATTTTGTTGATTCCTAATCAGTTCCATTTCCTGAAACTCATGAGATTGGTCAGTCATCTCATGATGCTGAAGAGAATCTCACTAATTTAACTGATAATGTTGTTGTACCTAAGAATCCGACTCTTCGGATTCACATGTATCATCCTCAGGACAACATCATTGGTGATCTTGATCTTGGTGTGCAGACACGTCATCAGATTGCTAGTGCAAATGAATCTAAGGTATTGTGTGCGTATGCCGATATGCACTCATCGGGAATCATGAATCTCGCAAAGTATACTTGCTTTCTTTCTCAGATGGAACCAACGAGTGTTCGTATGGAACTTGAATATTCGTCTTGGACTGAGGCAATGCAAGAATTGTTGCAACAATTTAGTCAGCTGGGTGTTTGGGATCTCATTGACAAGCTTGATAGAGTTAAGAAGCCTATTCCGATAAAACGGGTATTTAAATGTTAAAAGGATGATCGTTGGGTCATCGTCAGAAATAAAGCGCATTTGGTCATGCAAGGATTTCACAAGCAAGAAGGGGTAGATTATACGGAAGTATATGCTCCGGCTGCAAGATTAGTGGCTATAAAAATGTTTTTGGCCTATGCAGCTTTCAAAAATATTAAGGTTTATCAAATGAATATCAAGATTACGTATCTCAATGGGTAACTTCAAAAGAGGTGTTCGTGAAACAGCCTCCTGGTTTTGAATACCTGAACTATTCTGGTCGTGTTTATCATTTAAACAAAGCTCTTTATGGTCTACCCCAAGCCCCAAGATCTTGGTGTGGCACACTTGCTGACCATCAGACGGATAGTGGCTTCACACGAGGAAATTTGGATTGTACTCTCCTTTGCAAGATAGTCGGAGATGATTTGCTCCTCCTCCAGATATATGTCGATGACATTATATTTGGTTCTACGAACAACAAGTTGTGTATGGACTTTGAGAAATCGATGCAGAAAAAATTCAAAATGAGCTCGATGGGGGGACATGAATTTCTTCTTAGGGTTGCAGGTTCATCAGTCTGACACTGGAATTTTTATTGATCAGATGAAATTTGTGAACGACGTCTTGAGCCGATTTAAGATATATGCCGGAAAAATCCCTTCGATGCCTCTTCCCGTGGGTCACAAATTATCACCGGATGAATCGAAGGATATTGTAGATCCGAACATGTACCGAGCAATGATAGGTTTTTAATGTATCTAACTACTTCTTGTCCTGATATCATGTTTGCAGTTTGTCTATGTGCTAGGTACCAATCAAGTCCTCGAGTGACTCATCTGGCGGCGGTTAAACGAACATTTCACTGTCTGAGGGGTAATCCTGACACTAGGTTATGGTATCCCAAGGATGATAGCTTTGATCTCACTAAGTTTACCTATTCGGACTATAGATGATAAAAGATCAACATCAAGTCAACTACGGTGGGTTGTCAATTTCTAGAAAGTTGGCTTGTTTCCTGGCAGTGTAAGAAGCAGACAACGGTCTCCACTTCAGCCACAAAAGCAGAGTATGTGGCAACCTCGAGTTGCTATTCATAGGTTCTTTGAATCCAGCAACAATTGCGGGATTACGGTTTGAAGTTTCGTACTATTCCCCTATTTATTGATAACTCAGTTGCAAAATGTATAATTAAGAACCCCATGCACCACTCTAAGACGAAGCATATCGAAATTCGATATCATTTTATCCGTGATTATTTTGAAAAGAATTTAGTCGAACTAGAGAAGGTACACACGTATTTTAAGAAAGCTGATCGGTTTACCAAAGCCTTTGATAAAACTCGTTTAAACTTTTTGCTTGGTTTAAACGGATTGAAAACTCTTGCTGATATCCTTAAGCTCGGACAATCATCTTTTAGTTTGTACAACTTTTATTTTATTGTAGTTATTTTATTATTTTGGTCTTTGGGGGAGAAACGGGAAAAATACAAAAATATTGTGATTTATGTTTGTATAGAGAAAAACCAAAAACATTCAAATATTTCAAAAATACAAAAACACTAAAAATACAAAAACTTTTTTCTTGGTTCTTTGGATCCAGCAACACTTGTGTCACACCTCAACCTACGGCGGAAATGCCGGGGCGCGAACTGATTGTCACAGCTCTCAAGGTTACTATCATGCACAATATAAGTTTCAATATCAATTTAATAATTTCAAATAAAACAAATATTCGTTACAATAACCCAAAAACAAATACGACATCAAACAATTAAATTTTTTTAATTAATATAGTCTAAATTAATTTCTTTTAGCATAAATCCTTAAGTGGTCTTCTAACTTCAATTACTTCACAGCAAACGATAACCTCCATATGCGTTGAAAATAAAGTAGCTTTGTCAACACAAGGTTGAGTGAGCAACACACCAATTTAAATGTACATATTGTATAGTATAAAAATAAGTAGTTGCAACAAGTCATATGAGAATAACAAATTAACCAAATGAGCAAGTATAACTGAGATGTCGAGAAGCAAAAAGGCTAACAACTGGCGTATGATCATGCTAGACTGAGATTATGTTGGGCCTCTCCGAATTCGGAAGCATACAAAGCAAATAAGCACATAAACAAGTAAGGTATAAGTTGTTAACACATAAGACAATAGTTGCAGTTTTGAGTATAAGTATATATGAGAAATATAATTTACACATATGTCCCCAAAACATGGAAAAAGAAGTAAAGTAGGGGAATGTGATACTCACCTTAACAATAAGCAAGAGATAAGCGAATGTGGTAAGAATGGTAGTAAACAAGGGTTACGCTCTTCGAAAGTTATCGACGAGAAATCCTAAGTAACAATAATTGAAAAAATAAATATGGATAGAACAACGAAGCTAACACTAGATAAAGGTTCGGGATTCAATAATCGAGTGTGTTCTTGCGAAAATTAAATATTACATTAATTTATTAAAAATTTCATTATCACTTTACTTATCAAAACTTTACAGAAAGTAGCATATTTTATTTGTTTAAAGTTTTAATTATAGGTAAAATATTTATAAGTTTTGAAGACCTTATATATATGGATTTGCTATAAGCGAGCGTTTTAAACTAAATATATGTTTTATATATTTTTGTTAATATGATTTGTTTTAAATTAAATAGTGTAAATAGAAACTAACAGTTGAAAAATAATTTATATAAAGTAAAACCTTTTATGAAATACTTAATAATTATATATAAAATAATTAGGTATATTTTATATTTTAATATATTAATTAACAAGATTAAATGTATATATATATATATATATATATATATATATATATATATATATATATATCGTAGCTTTAAACTCTTTTTTATTAAATCAAAACTTTAAATAATCTATTACACATATAATATATATATATATATGACGTTTATCCAAAGTTCAGGAAAATGATCGCTTTATATATCGGTTTTAATAGAACATCGTTAATTTAATATTGAATATTAACTATATTGAATTAACAAAAATAATCATAAGGTAAAAAAATAACAACAGCCTGCCATGGCCGGGACTCGAACCCGCGCTAGTGGCCGGCTCAAAGATTTAGCACACACGCACCCAGCCAACTGAGCTGGGTGCATCAGTTGGTTAAGAACCTTAATAGAAACGTTAAAAGCAGCAGGCCAGACAACCTAATATGAGAAATAAACCCTAGATCCAACAATCCGACAAATCGATTGTTAATAGGATAATTGAACATAGGGTTAATAACGAGCAGATTATGATGAACCAATACATATGATTAATTACCTTAAATGATGCTAATATGAAGGTTAGCCGTAGTCGAACAGAACGGCCCAGACGAGGTCAATAACGCGAGCCACATATGATTTTAGTGTAATTAAGCGTATGGTTAGAAACGGCGATGGTTATAGGATGCTATTTACAGGTTTAATTGAATTGTATTGATCGTTAACTTGTAAAACAATAAACAAGTTAATGTCAGCTCGTTAATAAGGAAAGGCAGATCAATTGGATCATAATAACAAAATGGACCCGTCGGTTAGGCCAATTATAGTATAAACAAAACTTCAAAGGATTCGATTACCAATAATATTACGTGAATTACAGCTCAAGGTTTCCAAATTATACACAGGTTTGCAATTAGGGTCTGGTATTGAGGTTGGATCAGGGTATGGGTCTTGGTAACCAGGTTTGATAAATGGGTTATAACATAAGTTACAAAAGGGGCCCTGAAGTTTGAAGTTGGGTATAATATAAGCTAAAAGTTTTAGTTTGGGTTAAATGCGTAAACTTAAGAAAGATATAATTATAATAAACAAATAATAATATACTACTAATCAATTTAAACTCGATAAATGCGGAAAATTTCCCGAATGTAGCAATGGGTCGGGTTTTAACAAAGTTACAGTTTTCGAAAAGCCCGAGTTGTTACAGTCTCCCCTACTTTAGGGAATTTCGTCCCGAAATTAAAGAAAACTACACAATACCGCGAGAATTTAAGAAAAGTAAAAAAAAGAGAATTTAAATATGATCCAAAATTAATCATAATATAGAACTTTGAATAGTTGAAACGACGCTTCAAATGAAAATCCGATAAGGGCACTTATAAATAGGATGTACCAGCGGCGTATTCACCATGTCTTTATCATCTCTACATTTGTATCATTATTCCAACTACTTACGGTTCTTTATTATGACACACAACTATTCGAATCATGATTCCCATGTGAGGATTTCGATAATTATGTTTCGGACCATAATTATTTTCATCGTCGGATGGTCCACATGATTCTCCCCATCGTGTGGATTTGCAAAACGTTTGATTAAAAACATGAATTTGAGGAGACAAAAGTTTTAAGGAGTTCTAAATTTTATAACACTAGAAAATCAACAATGTATAAAATAATTTAAAAAGTTGTAATGAATTTTAATAAAGCAATGAAATTTTAAGACGACTTTTAAACATAAATATATAAGTGTTTAAAAATTAAGAAGGGTAGCTTATAAATAGTGAAGGTAAATAAATAAGATAAAAGTAGGCTTAAATACACAATCTATTTAACCAAGAAAAACTTTATTCATAAGATAGAAGATAAGTAGTTCAAATGGGGAAATAACTCAAAGCCATAAAGAGGCGTTACAATACATAATTAAGAAAAGACAAAATAAATTAAGATAGATAAAGGGAACGACAAAAGTCTTCACGGTCGTTGAGTAGCTTAATTGGCGTAACTTGAGGCATCATGAGGAGTTGCAGAAGTAGGAGAAATTGAGGTAGATTGATTTGGCATTTCTTGGAAAACTAGAGCTTGAACCGTTTGCAAGAGAGTTGTTTGGTAGAAATATGTTTGGTAAATTTAAGCTTGCGGTTGCGGGGTTTGGTAGTGTTGGGTTAAGTAAGGTTGACCTTGATTGATGGGAGCAGCTTGAGGGACATGAGGTTGATGGGTCTGAGTCTAGTAAGCATGGATCAAGTAGTAGGGTGTAGTCGTAGATTAGGCTTGAGGAGCATGGGTAAGTTGAGGGCATGCATTACAGAGGTGATTTGAGTTTCCACAATGGTAGCAAGCACGGATATTAGGATTATCAGGTTGAGCATGAGGGGTAGGTTGTTGCGGAACAACATGTTTAGTAGGCGGGACACGGCATGTGTTAGCAAGATGGCCATAACGATTATAGTGGGTGCAGCGGCGGCATAAGGATTCAACCGAGTGATGATAGATACAAAGGGAGCATGGCGGAAAAGGACCGAGGTAAGGTTTCTTGTTTGAGGAGACTTGCGGGTGGGTAGGATTTGTTGCAGAAAGGTTCTTACGTTTCTTGTTGTGAGGATGAGTGGAGGAAGATGGTTTGTAGTCACCAGTAGAGGAATTAGTGGGGAAAGTTAAATCGGTTGCATGGAGGTTCCGAATTTGAGTTACTATCCTAGGGATCGCAGCTGTTAACTCTTCGGCTATACTAGCAGCTATACAGTGGTGATGAGAACCTGACGATTGATGTCGAGGATGACGGTGGTTTCTTAGATGAGACATTCTACGAGGATAAAAAATAGTAATAAAAAATAAAGATTTATAAGATGAATGATGAGGTGAGGAAAACATTAGGATAATAAAATGTCTAAGTATGTAGGTAACTTATAATAACATTGCCTTGAGAAATAAGGGAATTGAGGCATAAGGATCAAAAGTAAAAGTTTATAAGATGAGTGGGGTACATTACGTAAATAGTTATTAAATGATGTAGTCAGTAAGATTAATGTGTGATGACTACATGAGGAGTTAAGTCAGTTTAAAATTTAGATTATTAAGTTTAAAATAAACTAACGAAATATATATTGTGGATGTTGGTCTCCCATGAGCTTTCCATGGCAATTTGAATGGCCCAACGAACTAACAAAAAAAACTGAGTTGGACAGCCCATGAGCGTTACATGGCAATTTGATTGTCCCAACTAATTAACGAATTATCAATGCAATGAAGTTTGTCGGCCCAATGAGCGTTACACGGTGTTTTAATCGATCAAACTAAATAACGAACTATCGAAATAAATATGGGTAGTCGGAGTATCTTGTGAATCATTACGTTTGATTAATCCAACCAAAAATATGAAAACAAGTTAAGAAATGGATAGTAGGAGTGCCCATGGATTTTTCACCTAGACATTAAAATAACGGAACACTATAACCGGGAAAACCGAGTTTTGCCACAAATCACCGTGAATTCGGTTTAAAAAAATATTATAGGGGTGCAACCACTAACGTGGTTATGGTTGACAGCTTAGGGAGTCGGTCATATGGCATTTATTGGTCTCGCTCGGGTCCATAGGGTTGAGTAATGTGGTCAGGTTATCACCTATGTAAGGAATAACTTCATACATTTGGTTCTTGGAACCGTTTTGCCAGTGCCCAACTCACAGTTTCTCTCCCCCTTTCATTTATCGTAGGGACATGCCACATTACCTAGCCTTAAGGTGTACGGGCGAAAATAACAGGTGGGAATTCTTAAGGAATTTCCTGAAAATAAGAAACAATCTAATTTTAAAAATTTTTATTTGCATGTTGAGGCACAACCTCCGAGTTTGTGTGTGTGCATAACAATACAACAATAAATAATATATAGATAATTATCTAAGAAAGTTGTAAACAATTTTTTTGAACACATAAAGGTAAACAAATAAGTACGTATAGGGCTCCCAAACATGTGTCTAAGGCAATTTCTAACGACCTATTTTAAACCTTCTACTCTGATACCAATCTTTCACACCCCAACCTATGATAGAAATGTCGGGGCGCGAACTGATTGTCACAGCTCTCAAGGTTACTATCATGCACAATATAAGTTTCAATATCAATTTAATAATTTCAAATAAAACAAATATTCGTTACAATATCCCGAAAACAAATATGACATCAAACAATTAAAAAATTTTAATTAATATAGTCTCAATTAATTTCTTCTAGCATAAATCCTTAAGTGATCTTCTAAATTCAATTACTTCACGTCAAACGATAACCTGCATATGCGTTGAAAATAAAGTAGTTTTGTCAACACAAGGTTGAGTGAGCAACACACTAGTTTAAATGTACATATAGTATAGTATAAAAATAAGTAGTTGCAACAAGTCATATGAGAATAACAAATTAACCAAATGAGCAAGTATAACTCAGATGTCGAGAAGCACAAAGGCTAACGACTGGCGTATGATCATACTAGACTGAGATTATATTGGGCCTCTCCGAATGTGTAAGCATACAAAGCAAATAAGCACATAATCAAGTAAGGTATAAGTTGTTAACACATAAGACAATAGTTGCAGTGTTGAGTATTGTGACAAACTGAAAATCTTTGCCTTTGTCAGACACCCATCGCGACTTGACACAAATTTTCGGGATGAAAATTCTTTCAACATGGGAATGATGTGACACTCGTTAATCCAAATTCCGTTAATTCAAACTTAAGATCACCCGAACTGTAACGCATATCTCATTACATTTAAATTAGGGTATAAATGACGCATGACAACCATTACACAAGTAGTCTTTCGGAATTTCACCAAAAAACACACGAGTCGACTCAAACCATTGGTGAACAAACGATAAATATCAAAACAACAAGTATGTGATAATTATGGGTTAAAGCAATGTGTTACTTGAGATTTATATGTATAACATCAATTCAAGAAGACAAAGTCTATTTTTGTACTAGAAATTGATTAACTAGAAGCTTCGGGGGTTAAGTGTGGTTAATTATATAAACAAAATATTATCCAACCCTAATCCCCTCATACTACAATAGGTCTCCCCCCCCCCTCTCTTGGCAACCGTAACCCACAACACACACACATACAAGTGATTTTCAAGTTTGTTTATAAAGGATTCAAGGTGCTAGATAGGTAATTAACATCCTCTTTAGTCATTCTATGAGTTTAATTATGCTATTGAATGTGTAAATCAAAACCCTAAATCTTGAAAGTGATAATTTAAGATGAGTTAGTGTTTAATTGTGTGTTTATTGATGAATACTAGTAAGTTGATAACTAGTTGTATGATTATTGATTGTTAATCGCGTGTTCCTTGAAATTAAACTTTGAAGTAAAACCCTAATTGTGTATGTAAAGTGAAATTGAGAAGCATGGTTGGTGGATTATTCATCTAGAGGGTTGTTTGTATGAGTTATAGTGCATAGGTTAATTGTCTGTTGAATTTTGATGAAAACTGATGCTGGACAGATTATTGAATTCGTGTTTAAATGACTGTAACTCGATGTTAATGTTGTGTTTGGAAGTGATTATTGACTCTATGATGTAGTAGGTCAAGTCTAGTTTCTAAAAAGTATGAATTTGTAATTTTTATGTTGGAATAATGGATCGGTTAAGGTAAGTCAACGTGGCCGACCGGGTTATGACCCGTAAGAGTTACACCTTTGGTAACGAACAATAAACCCGCTTAACTCGCTTAACCGGTAATCACGAATGATTAACGAACAAAATTACATTTATGTAATTATCTAGTATAATTATATAAATCTAATTATGACCGAACCATTATTTATAATTGTTATAAATAATATTATATAGTTTATTTACTAGTTAAATAAATAGGTTCGGGCTTTTAATGAGAGTGATATGAGGCCCGGTAGGTTTTAAGGAGTGATTATGATAATCATCATTATCATAAATATATATAAAATATATATACTCTCAATATACTCCCTGGCTCTCTCTCGTCTAGAAGAACAAAAAGGGAAAAAAAAGGCACCAAGCCTTTTGGGTGATTACCAACAGCCGCATACCACGGACCAAGCCGCCACCGCGTCAGCCATGCGGTGCTAGTCCGCTGTAATCAAGTATTCACCGCCCCTACTACCGTACATCACCCAGCTACCATCGCTACTTCCCGTACGCCACTCGTCGTTCGGTTTGTGTACTAGCTTCGGTTCGTTGAACCTCGATGTCTCAACCAGTTATTCATTAACCGAGGTAAAATTAAATATTTTCGGTTTAGATTTATATTTAATTTCTTGTTTATTATTAATTTGATCCTGTACGGTTCCGTTTTTGGTGATTACTCGATTTAACCGTTGACAGGTCACCACTAGAACCCAACAGTGGTATCAGAGCCTTGGTTACAACATATGAGTTGAGTACGGTTTTTTCACCGGATCTACATCATAAACTTCAAGCTAGTTGAAGTTTTCGATCTAGATATGTTTTTGAGCAATCTTGGTTTGGTTAATTTTTATTTATTTTATTTGACCAAAATATTGCTCACTTTTATTTTTATTGGATATGTAAATCTGGACCGACCTTGTGTGATTGGTTGTTTGATTTTGGCCATATGGATGGTTCAAAGTTTTATTTTATTTTTCCGTTTTATTTTATGGTTTTTGGCCACTTTGATGGTTCAAGATTGTAATAGATAGCATTTGGTTTTTCATTATATGTGTTTTTTAATATTGTAATGAAGAAGACCCGAAGGAAAACCGAGGACGAGCTCGTGGAGTTCTTGAAGTCAGTGGGAGTTAGCAAAGATGACCGGATGCACCAAGAGTCCATCCTTGTGGTTGTTTATGTTGTGACCCCTTGACCTGATTGGTCTTGCTAATAGGCTCTAGCAAGACTAGTCACCTTTTGGCCGTTTAGATTTACATATTCTTGTTTGCTATTGTGGTTGCTTGCTTATTTATAATAGGTTATAATACCACCAACCTAATACCAAATATATTAAAATAAATTTTTATTAATCAATTGAGTTTTTGCAAAATTAAACTAAATTTGATTTTCCAAAACCTTATAACTTAATAGTTTAACTATTAACTTAAAATTGGTTAGTGATATCGTGGCAACCTTAGTTTTAATAGGTTATTTAAAACTAAGTGTCCTGAGAGATGAAAGGGTTCATCATCTTGTCCCGATTACATATACAGTAAAATTTGACTTTTACTCTATTAGGTAATTCTAAAATTAATCCCAATTTAAAACCAATAGTTTATGCCAATCCTACTACAAGTCAAACTTGAGGCATACTGCGAAATTTCGAGTGTTTGAAGCTAAAGCACCACACTTGTTTTCTAGCATATCCCATCAAGGTTAAAGCGTTTCGTTGACACATCCGGCCCTTTCACACGTCACTGTACTAGGAAAACTATTACTTTACTCTCCTGTTACGTGCTACTGCTGTCTGGAGACTTAAAGTGGGCAAATATGAGGCTAAACGTATTTGTACAGACAATCGTCGTCTCTATAGGCCTTATAACCGAGAATTGTGCTCTATTCACAATTGACAATCGTTGTCAGTTTGCCTAACCACTTATTAATGTTGTGTGCTAGAACTGCCTTTAATAATTGGAAGCCAGATTCTCATGCTCATATTTCATTAATGTTATTGGGTCATTAATAATAGGATTACTACATCGAAAATACTAATTAAATTTACTTTTGCTTTTTTAATCAGATGTCGCCAAATGAAATCACACCCTACGCCCTTAAAACTATCCTTGAGAAGGATAAATTGAACGGTACCAACTTCATCGAATGGCACCGCAACTTGGGACCTGTTCACAACATGGCAAAGCGCCTGTATGTTCCCGATGGACCTGTTCTAACTGAGCCTGAAAACAACACAGCCGCTGCTCGAAAAACTCTTGACAAGCATAGGGATGACTCGGCTGAGGTCTCCTATATTATGCTAGCCACCATGACTTCTGAGCTTGCTAAAGGCTTAGAAGACTTTGGTGCCTATGAGATGTTGGAGCAACTCAAGAGCATGTTCTAGAAACAAGCTCGTCAGGAATGATTCGACACCATGAAACAGCTCACTAGCTGCAAGATGGCAGAAGGGTCTCCAGTCAGTGCGCATGTCCTAAAGATGAAGGGGCACATCGATCAGCTTAAGAAACTTGATTATCCCCTGTCCGATGAGATGGCAGTGGATTTCATCCTCAACTCTCTCGCCAGCTCTTACGACCAGTTTGTAATGAATTTCAATATGAACGGTTGGGTAAAGACAGTGCCGGAGCTGCACAACATGCTCAAACGGCTGAGATGAACATTCCTTCTAGGACCAATCAAGTTATGATGATCTGATCTGCTGGTATAAAGAAGCCTAAACCCAAGAATCATGGTTATAAGGGAAAAGGCAAGAAGAAAGTTACTGTTGCTGCCAAATACACCACCAACACTAACAAGAAAGTTGCAAAGGCACCACCGACGCCTCCTAAAGAGCGCCAGTGCTACAAGTGCAACAAGATGGGGCAATGGATGCATAACTGCCCCGAGCATCTAGTTGAGCTAGCAAAGAGGAAGGCCAATGGTGAAGGCTCTTCTCGAGGTATTTCCATATACGTTATTGAACTTTTCACTATCTCTAGCAACACATGGGTATTTTATACCGGATGTGGTTTCCACATTGTTAATGTCTTGTAGGAGCCTGAGAAGTGGAAGAAACTGAATAAAGGCAGCATGGAACTCATCGTTGGAGATGGGAAGAGAATACCAGTTCTGGCAACTGGAGTTTTTATTTTTACTTGTCCATATGGCCTAGTTTTTCCTTTGAATAATTGTTTGTATGCTCCTTGTTTGACCAGAAACATCATTTCATTTTCATTGTTGCTTGAACAAGGTTTTAAGTACGTTTTTAATGGCATGGATATTTCTGCTTACTTAAATGATATCTTTTATTTTGAGGCTAAACCTCGAAATGGTATTTATGAAATTGATGTTCAAACTGATAATAACGTATATCATCTTTCAAAAAGTATCAAGACTAGAATCAATGATACTTTTCAATGGAATTGCCGACTTGGCCACATAAGCAAGGCAAGAGTTAAAAGACTCCATTCCGAATGGATTATTGAATCCACAAGACCGGACTCATTTGATGATTGCGAATCTTGCTTAGCTGGCAAACTCGCCAAAGACTCCTTCACTCATAAAAGTGAATGAGCAAGTGATCTGTTAGGACTCATACATACTGATGTATGTGGACCTTTCAGAGCCATGACTAGAAACCATGAAAGATACTTCCTTTCTTTTATCGACGATTATAATCGATACGCTTATGTGTATCTTATGAAACACGAGCACGAAAATTTTGAAAGGTTCAAAGAGTTTCAAAACGAAGTGGAAAAACAACTTGGTAAAATCATTAAAATGCTTCGATCATATCGAGGTGGAGAATATCTCAGCTCAGAGTTCATCACTCATCTAAAAGAGCATGGAATTGTTTCACAGCTCACTTCACCTGGCACACCCCAACATAATGGCGTGAGCGAGAGGAGAAATCGAACTTTGCTAAACAAGGTTCGATCGATGATGTGTAGAACTAACTTGCCTCACATCTTTTGGGGTTATGTCCTTATGACCGCCGCCCGCATTGTCAATCTAGCTCCAACTAAGAAGATAGACAAAACCCCATATCAGATACGGCATAATGGAAAGAAGCCCAAATTGTCTTACCTTAGAGTATGGGGATGTGATGCTTACATCTCAAGTGAGTCTGATGACAAACTTGATCCCCGCGGCGTAAAAGTTGTTTTCGTCGGATACTATAACCAAAGCGGTTATTACATCTTTTATCCTGATACAAATACGATTTCTATCAAGAGGAAAGGCCACTTCCTTGAGAAGAAATTTCTCAATCGAGGAACTGGAGATAACATTGTCGATCTTGAAGAAATTCAAGAACCACAAACAACCGCTGATGATGTTGGAGCGTCTGATCAACAACTTGTTGTTGTTGATACATCAGACGTGAACACGAACGTTCCCAGAAGTAGTAGGACTCCCGTACCAAATTCTAGATACTTATGGCATCTAGATGGTCCCGAAGTCTTATTAGTGGCCGGGTCTGGCTACAAGCCTACTAACTACAAATCTGCTATCTTGGTTCCGGAATCTGAGAAATGGCGAGATGCCATGAACGCCAAGATGCAGTCCATGCATGATAACCAAGTTTGGAACTTGGTTGAGCTGCCCCCCGATGGTCGGGCATTATGGAGCAAATGGATTTTCAAGAGAAAAACCGACATGCATGGAAATGTGCAAACCTATAAAGCACGGCTAGTCGCGAAAGGTTTTACTCAAACTCAAGGCGTTGACTATGATGAAACCTTTTCGCCCATTGCTATGACTAAGTCAATAAGGATATTACTTGCCATAGCCGCGTACTATGACTACGAGATATGGCAAATGGATGTCAAAACCGCTTTTCTTAATGGACATGTTTCTGAAGATGTTTATATGGTTCAACCTGAAGGTTTTGTCGATCCTAAATATCCTAATAGGGTTTGCAAATTGAACAAGTCCATTTATGGGCTTAAGCAAGCATCTCGAAGATGGAATCTTCACTTTGATGAGAAAATCAAAGAGTTTGGTTTTGTCAAAAATGAAGATGAGCGTTGTGTTTACAGAAAGCCTAGTGGGAGCACTATATCATTCCTCATCTTGTATGTGGAGCACTATAACAACATTCCTATTCTTAAGGAATTTAAACGCTGGTTGGAATCTTGTTTTGCAATGAAAGATCTTGGAGAAGCCGCATATATTCTAGGAATAAAGATCTATTGGGATAGATCTAAGCGGATTCTATGGCTAAGTCAAAGTACTTACATAGACAAAGTAATGGCACGCTTCTCAATGGAAACCTCTAAGAAAGGAGTTTTTCCAATGACTAAAGGAATCGTGTTGAGCAAATCGCAATCTCCGGCAACGGGCATTGAATCTAAGAATATACAAGCAATTCCATATGCTTCTACGGTTGGTTCTTTCATGTATGCCATGTTATGAACCAGACCTGACGTCTCGTATGCTTTGAGCATGACCAGTCGTTTTCAACAGAGTCCTGGCATGGCCCATTGGACTGCTATGAAGAATATTCTATGGTACTTGAATAGGACCAAAGATATGTTCTTGGTGTTTGGGGGAGTGGAAGAGGAGCTCACTGTAAGGTGTTACACTGATGCTAGCTTCCAGACTGACCGAGATGATTCTCGCTCACAGTCACGTTTTGTTTCACTCTAAATGGAGGAGCCATTTATTGGAAGAGCTCCAATCAGAGTGTAGTGGCGGATTCTACCACTGAATCTGAATATATTGCTGCATCGGATGCTGCTAAAGAGGCTGCTTGGATGAAGAAGTTCATCACCGATCTCAATGTGGTTCTGAGTATTTGCAAACCAATCGAGGTGTTATGTCATAACACAGCTGCCATTGCTCAGGACAAAGAGCCCAGATCTCATCACAGAGCCAAGCACTTTCTAAGTAAGTTCCACCTCATACGAGAGATACTAGAACGAGGTGACATCATAATAAGCAAAGTAGACACAGATCAAAACCTAGCAGACCCGTTCACTAAGCCGATGACTCAGGACAAGCATGACCATCACAGGGATGCTATCGGTCTTAGATTAGCTAGTAATTTGTTTTAATTTTTGTATTTGGATGTATGAACATTTAAAAAGTTATACTTTTAAGTTCACTTTTGATTTAATGGTTAAATGCAAACTTTTAATATTATAAATGTGTTCATTTTAATACGTTTAATCCATGAATATTGTATTCTAAATTATCCGTAGTCGGTCAGACTCGTGAGAGAGCGATTCTTAATTAAGACTATTCTGACTTTGGACTCAAGGAGTTGACTTCCAAACTCACAGACCTCATTATGAATGACGTTGGATGTAACTCGCATCAAATCATCTTCATGGATCATAGTAATAAGATGCATTTGATATTGGTATTATCATTTAGTATTCTTAGACTTGAGATACATATTAGAACTTTCGTTTACTAAAGGTATTCTTTGATCAGTGTCAAACGCTGTAGCGTAACTTCCAGTCATAAAGGCATTGGTTGGGAGTATTCTGAAGTTCAGTGGGAGTTGTATGTAATCAAGATGGTATTCTGTACTCTTACATGATATGTAACAGTTAGACATCTTGGCGCCTTCGTTGATTCAAACTGGTGAAGTGTGAGGCCTCACCCAAAATTACTTTGTGTTTGATTGGACCACTTTGACTCGAGAACGAAAACGATAATGATTGAACGTCATATGAGATTGATCTGATCCATGTCTCATTGTTCAATTGGTGTCATATACGGAAAGGATAAATGACAACAATTACTATATTTTCATTATTTTGCAATAGTGTATTCCAAGATCTTTTGGCTAAAGAATTTTAAATGTCATAACCTATTGGGGGTAGCCATGTGTAGCTAGAGCACCACGGGTTGTCAGCGTTGAGAAACTTAACCGAATCCGTCCAAGTGGGAGACTGTTGGAATTATGGACTGGTTCGGGTAAGTCAACGTGGCCGACCGGGTTATGACCCGTAAGAGTTAGACCTTGCGCAACGAACAATAAACCCGCTTAACTCGCTTAACCTGTAATCACAAACGATTAACGAACAAAATTACATTTATGTAATTATCTAGTATGACCGAACCATTATTTATAATTGTTATAAATAATATTATATAGTTTATTTACTAGTTAAATAAATAGGTTCGGGCTTTTAACGTGAGTTGGATCGTAAAAGGATTTGAGGCCCAGTAGGTTTTGAGGAGTGATTATGATAATCATCAATCATAAATATATATAAAATATATATACTCTCAATATACTCCTTGGCTCTCTCTCGTCCAGAAGAACAAAAAAGGAAAAAAAAAGCACCAAGCCTTTTTGGTGATTCATCAACAGCCGCATACAACGGACCTAGCCGCCACCCGCGTCAGCCGCTGCCGTGCTAGTCCGCTGTAATCAAGTATTTTCCGCTCCTACTGCCATACATTACTCGGCTACCGCCGCTGCTGCCCGTACGCCACCATCGCCACTCGTTGTTCGGTTTGTGTACTAGCTTCGGTTCGTTGAACCTCGGTGTTTCAACCGGTTATTCATTAACCGACGAAAAATTTAATATTGTCGGTTTAGATTTATATTTAATTTATTTGTTTCGATTTGTACTCGTATCGTATGTAACCGGATCCTATAAGGTTCCGTTTTTGGTGATTACTCGATTTAATATTCCGCTGCGTTTTCTTGTTTGTTATTAATTTGATTAACAATTATGAAACCAATTTAAACCGGGTTTAATTGTTAAACCGTTGACTACAACATTTTGGACATGTAAAAGTTAGTTTTTATTATTCTACAAATCTGTTGTGCAAGTCTGATTCGGGAAGCCTGCTGGTAGGCTGTTTTGCAATTAAGATATCTCATAAAAGACAAGCCCAATGGGGTTGATTCCACTTCTGGGAGTTAATATTTTGAGTTAGGAATCTAACCCATTTTGTCTTGCATTAATTGTATTTACCACGTAACGTGAATAACAAATAACATTCTGTTGCGCATGATAATGACTGTTGTGTGTTTACTGTGATGTTTTGATCATTGTGAGAAAACGTATATGATAAAAATATAATAAAAATAATTTTAGAAACCTAACTCAAGTGTGCTTCTGTGATGAGTTTTGGTGATTTATTGGAAGTGTATTGATTTATTAAATATAGTTATCTTGTCGAGTGAAAATTTTCCTAGATAAAATAGCTGCTGAAATACTTAACATGAAAAGTGTATAGTTGATCGATGTTTGCTATGTGTATGACCTAATTTCCCTTGTGGGAGTTAGGTTACTAGTATTGTACAATAGTAACACTTGACACAATATTTGTTCACGCATGTAGCTTATCACCAACGTGTTTGTCGAGTCGCACTTATTTCACAAACGAAACACTAAATGTATCTCATGAATAAGATTTATGTCTCGAGTCTAGGGACTCACTCATAGTTCAAACACTTAGAAATCTCATTTTGTTTTTAGAGCACTAGTGAGGATTTCTGTGGCGCATGCTTTTCTCGGATCTTTTCGTTATCTTGGCAAATAGTAAGTTTCACGGCCCCTTTTACTCTTTTTAACGCTTTTATTAGGGGGAGATAACATACTCCAACAATGTAGATTTTGTTACTTTATTATATATCACTTATAAGGTTAAGTGGCAAACAAACCAACTAAAGTCCTTCTAAACATCGAAGCGGTTAATAATTGGAGAATAGCGAGTCACCTTTGAGTAGTACTACTGGGTTTGACAAACCCCACCCAACTCTAAACTCGACTGTAGGTCGAGTGGGTGTAATCTTGGCTAACACATTACCATGGTCGTGGTTGACATGGTGGGAAGGCAATTGATAAACAGTCAGCTTCGGTGTCGAACACTTACTAATGCATGCTTGATAGGTTTCTACCTTTTGATATGTAATTGACTTAACACTATCTGTAACGCTAAAACGCAAACGCTTTATTTATGTAAACCTGTGAACTCACCAACCTTTCTGTTGACACTTTTAGTATGTTTATCTCAGGTAGCCGAGGCGGGCGAGCGGCATAGGACATTCATTCGCTGAACACCATTGCTTTAAAAACTTCTTTTAACTTTTTTATCTTGAAAATTTGTGTTTTTAAGTCGTCTTGTGTGGCGCAACTTTTTGCGTTACAATTTACGCTTCCGCGTTTCATTTAAGACTTGATGTCTTGTTGGTTTTGAAAACTTTAAATATGGAGTTTGTTTTTAACTAATGATTTCGATCCTGTTAGTTCACACACTCTGACGGTAAAACTCCGTTAGTGTATTTTGAGGGTGTGACAGATTGGTATCAGAGCCATTGGTTATAGCGAACTAGAAATGCATTCATACTAGACTATAACCGCAACGACCCATAAGTTATAATTTTACGCACTACATATATAAATATATATTATATATTTAGTTATTCATTTTCTTTATCTCTATACCTCATTCACTCATACGCGCGTAACCCATACACGACTTATCCTGTAGGGATGTCGAAGCCATCATCATCATCATCCGACCCGGTGTCTCATGCCCCTTGAAAGGAACCGCAGCTACCCAACCCATCACCACCTCTAGTAGTCCCTACACTAGCAGCCCCTGCACTGAAGAGGCATCGCCCATCTGGAGACGTGTACGAAGACAACGGTAACTGGAGTTGGTACCCAAGTCTAATCGAGCGTTTGGTTTACCGTGAGCAAGTTCCACCAATACCTCTCTCGAGCTATCCTATATCCTTCAACACACTACCACCCATAACCGAACCAATGGAGCGTGCTTTCGCAGCTCTCGCCTCCTGTTTAGAGCGTGAAGTTGACATTATGCGCTCGACGAGAGCGAATGTCACTGGATTGATAGGGGATAGAGCAGAGGCTAGGAAGAGACTTACGTACCTAGCCGAAGCCATGAAGGAAGTTCAAGATGCTCATGTGCAGCAAATGAAAGTAATGACCGAAATGAAATCAGAGATGATAGACTAGCAGAACGAAGTTTTGAAAGCAAAAAGCCTTGCAGAAACAGCTCTAGCTCGTTGCGAGACACTAGAGGCGCGAATTTCTCCAAACGCAGCAGGACAGGATGAGGATCCTGAAGAAGATCCTGAGGAAGAACCTGAAGAAGATCCCAAGGAGGAACCCGAAGAAGAACTGGAGGACAAGCCGGAGTTTGTACTTTCAAGAATTACTAGGACTGTAAACCCAATTCGTTTAAGGGCACTGAGGGAGCCATAGGTTTCCTACGTTGGGCCGAGAAGGCAGAGTTAGCTTTTGAGATGTGTAACTGTCCACCAGCCAGCAAGGTCAAGTTTGCTGCTGGAACGCTGTAAGATTCAGCCCTCACCTGGTGGAACCCTAATGTGCAGATTCTTGGGTTGTAATTGGCAAATGCTATGAATTGGGAGGAATTCAAGAACATGATGCGAGAAGAGTATTATCCTAGAGAGGAAATCTTGAAGTTGGAATCGGAATTATGGGTGCTAAAGATGGTGGGTTCTGAGATTGAATCCTACACCACCGTTCCCACGAACTGGCGGTGATGTGTCCGCAGATGGTAGATCCGCCAACTAAGAGAATCGAGATGTCTTCTAAGCCAACCACTATTCGGCAAGCGATCCGAATAGCCCACAAGCTGACGGATCAAGCAGTGGCACAAGGTGCGCTGCCACCTAGAGGTTCCACCTCTAAAACCCGTAACAACTCAAGCAATGACAACAACAACAACTCGGGAATGGAAAGAGGAAGTTTGACAACACCAGGTCCTCATCATCGAACCCTCCATAGCAACAACACCACCGTAGACCCAAACTCACTCGGAACTTCAATAATCAGGGTTCCAACAACAAAAACGGTGGCGGACAGGGTTTGAGTGGCTATGCTGGAAATTACCCAAAGTGCAACTATCACCATGCTGGCCCATGCGACCTTATCAAGTTTTTTCGATGCGGTAAATTGGGTCATCAGGCCAAGGACTGTAGGGGAGACCTAGTGGGTAAGGGCGCTCCTAAACAGCCTGCAACAATGAAAGGGTGCTTTGAGTGTGGTCAGGAGGGTCATTTCAGGAAGGATTGCCCAAAACTGAAGCAGAATGAGAGCAATGGAGGCAATAACAGTAACAGAAACGGTAGTAAAGGTAGAGCTTTTTTCATTGGATCGGGTGAGGCCCACAGCAAACCGAATGTAGTTACCGGTAAGTTCCCTGTGAACGACTTTTTTGCTTCTATTTTGTTTGATACTGGAGCTGATTAAAATTTCGTGTCGCAAGCCTTTAGTAAACTCTTAGACTTAACTCCAACCCCGTTAGATGCTAATTTTCCTGTTGAATTAGCTGACGGTAAGTCTATAGAAACAACTCATGTACTAGCGGGATGTAAGTTGAAACTGTCAGGTCGTACCTTCGATATCGACGTCATACCCTTTACGCTTGGTAGTTTCGGTGTCGTTGTCGGCATGGACTAGCTATCCGAGAATAAAGCAGAGATTATATGCCACCACAAGATTGAAGATATCACTACTCCTTCCGACGAAATCATCTCAATACAGGGCGAGAAGAGCGGCATGACCACCAGCATCATCACCCTCATGAAGGTGCAAAAATATTTACGAAAGGGTCATCCGGCGATCTTAGCTCAGGTAATTGAGAAACCCATGGAAGATAAGCGGATCGAAGATATACCGATTGTGTGAGATTGTCTTGAAGTCTTCCCGGAAGATTTGCCAGGACTCCCACCTATACGACAAGTCGAGTTCCAAATCGACTTAGCCCCCGGTGCGGCACCCATAGCACGAGCCCCGTATCGGCTCGCACCGGTGGAGCTTCAGGAGTTGTCTACTCAACTACAAGACTTGTTGGATAAAGGTTTCATCCGACCCAGCTCATCACCATGGGGAGCCCTTCTTCTATTTGTTCGAAAGAAAGACGGGACTTTCCACATGTGCATCGACTACCGGGAGCTAAACAAGGTGACGGTCAAGAACCGTTATCCCCTACCCCGAATTGATGATCTTTTCGACCAACTTCAAGGATCGAGTTACTACTCGAATATCGATTTGAGATATGGTTACCATCAATTAAGAGTGCGCGAAGAAGACATTTCAAAGATGGCATTCAGGACTCGGTATGGTTACTATGAGTTTTCGGTTATGCCTTTTGGCTTAACCAACGCACCAGTCGTATTCATGGACCTCGTGAACCGAGAATGCAAGGCGTACCTCGACAAGTTTGTTATCGTTTTCATAGATGATATCCTTGTCTACTCCAAGAACAAGACCGACCATGAAGAACACATGAGGTTAATCCTGGAATTGCTAATGAAGGAACAATTGTACGCAAAGCTTTCGAAATGCGAATTTTGGCTTCACGAAGTTCACTTTTTAGGACATATGATCAATGAGAGTGGTATCCATGTCGATCCAGGCAAGGTAGAGGCCATCAAAAACTGGGAAGCACCTAAGACTCCGACTGAGGTACGAAAATTCCTAGGACTGACTGGCTACTACCGACGTTTCATAAAGTGATTTCCAAAGATTGTTCAACCCCTCACCGCACTGACACACAAGGGTACTAAGTACAATTGGGGTGACGCGTAGGAGTCTGCCTTCCAACTGTTGAAAACCAAAATCTGTAGCGCCCTTATCCTAGCCCTCCCCGAGGGAACGGAAAATTTTGAGGTGCATTGTGACACATCGATACAGGGTCTCGGTTGCGTGTTAATGCAACTCGAGAAGGTTATAGCCTATGCCTCTCAATAGCTACGGATCCATGAGAAGAACTATACGACCCATGACTTGGAACTCGGAGTTGTGGTGTTTGCAATTAAGATATGGAGACATTACTTGTACGGTACCAAATTCACCATTTACCCCAACCACAAGAGTCTTCAACGTATCTACGATCAGAAGGAGCTGAACAAGCGACAGCATCGTTGGGTCGAGCTACTTAAGGATTATGATTGTACCATCAAGAACCACCCTGGCAAGGCCAATGTAGTGGCCGATGCTCTCAGCAGAAAGGAAACCGATAAGCCTAGACGGGTGCGAGCATTACCACTCACGATCCATGCCAACTTACCTGATCAGATTCATGATGCTCAACTCGAAGCTTTGAAAGACGATAACCTCCCATCAGAACTCATGCGGGGCATGGATAAGTAGCTTGAAACCAAATCGGACGGGGTCCGATAGTTCAAAAACCGGATTTGGGTCCCACGATACGGATACTTGAGAAACCTGGTGATGGACAAAGCACATAAATCCCGATATTCCACTCACCCTGGCTCAGATAAAATGTACCATGACCTGAAGGTACTTTACTGGTGGCCAAACATGAAAGCCGACATTACCACCTACGTGAGCAAATGTTTGACTTGTGCTAGAGTCAAGGTGGAGTATCAGAAACCATCCAGACTGTTATAGCAACCGGAACTCCCTACTGGAAATGGGAACACATTTCCATGGACTTCATCACGGGATTACCCAAAACACCGACGGGATGCGATACCAAATCTGGGTGATCGTTGACCAGTTGACTAAGTCTGCTCATTTCTTAGCGATAAAGGAATCGGACAAAATGGAAAGACTGACTCGCATCTACATGAAAGAAGTAGTGTCCAGACACGGAGTGCCTGTCTCAATCATATCTAATCGAGATTCTCGTTTCACTTCGCACTTTTGAAAGTCACTACAGAGCACACTAGGCACCCGCCTTGATATGAGCACAACATAGCACCCTCAAACGGATGGGCAAAGTGAACGCACCATCCAGACCTTGGAAGACATGTTGCGTTCATGCGTATTGGATTTCGGAAAGAGTTGGGAACCCCACTTACCCCTGGTAGATTTTTCGTATAATAACAGAAGCATTAAAGCAGATCCGTTTGAAGCGTTGTACGGACGAAAGAGTCGATCACCTCTTTGATGGGCAGAAGTGGGTGATAGCCAAATCACTGGTCCTGAACTAGTGCTCGAAACCTCAGAAAAGATTGTCCAAATCCGAAGTCGCATGGCAGCAGCACGAGATCGTCAAAAGAATTACGCCGACAAGCGCGGAAAACCTCTGGAATTCCAAGTGGATGACAAGGTTTTACTGAAAGTTTCACCTTGGAAAGGTGTAGTTCGCTTTGGAAAGCGAAACAAACTCAACCCACGTTACGTTGGCCCATACCGGATAACTGAAAGTATTGGTCTGGTAGCGTACCGACTGGACTTACCAATGGAACTCAGTAGCGTACACAACGTTTTCCATGTATCCAACTTGAAGAAATGCCTTTCTGACGAAACACAAGCAGTTCCTTTGGGCGAGTTGCAAGTTGATGAACAGTTACGATTCATCAAAGAACCAGTCAAAGTTTTGGATTGGGAAACCAAAACACTCAAACACAGCAAGATTCCTATCATTAAAGTTCGTTGGAACTCAAGACGTGGACCAGAGTTCACGTGGGAACGCGAGGATCAAATGATGAAAAAGTATCCTCACCTTTTCAAAGGGCTAACTAAGCACCGAGAAAGCCGACAAACCGTCAGAATACACCAGAGGTATGAATTAAATTTCAGGATGAAATTTCTTTTAACATGGGAATGATGTGAGAAACTGAAAATTTTTGCCTTTTTCAGACACCCATCGCGAATTGACACAAATTTTCGAGACGAAAATTCTTTCAACATGGGAATGATGTGACACTCGTCAATTTCAGGTTAACTTTGTTAATCCGAACACCGTTAATTTAAACTTATGATCACACAAACTGTAACGCAATCTCATTACATTTAAATTAGGGTTTAAATGACGCATGGCAATCATTACACAAGTACTCCTTCGGAATTTCACTGAAACACACACGAGTCGATTCAAACCATTGGTGAATAAACGATAAATATCAAAACAACAAGTATGTGATAATTATGTGTTAAAGCAATGTGTTACTTGAGATTTATATGTATAACATCAATTCAAGAAGACAAAGTCTATTTTTGTGCTAGAAATTGATTAACTAGAAGTTTAAGGGGTTAAGTGTAACATAGTTAATTATATAACCAAAATATTATCCAACCCTAATCCCCCCATACTACGATCGGTCT
Source organism: Bidens hawaiensis (assembly GCF_021521415.1). Classification (NCBI taxonomy): domain Eukaryota; kingdom Viridiplantae; phylum Streptophyta; class Magnoliopsida; order Asterales; family Asteraceae; genus Bidens; species Bidens hawaiensis. The sequence goes on from NW_027505621.1 coordinate 111,386, forward strand.
CCCCCCCCCCCTCTCTTGGCAGCCGTAACCGACAACACACACACATACAAGTGATTTTCATGTTTATTTTTGAAAGATTCAATGTGCTAGATAGGTAATTAACATCCTCTTTAGTCATTCTATGAGTTTAATTATACTATTGAATGTGTTAATCAAAACCCTAAATCTTGAAAGTGATGATTTAAGATGAGTTAGGGTTTAATTGTGTGTTTATTGATGAATACTAGATTGTGTGTTTATTGATGAATACTAGTAAGTTGATAACTAGTTGTATGATTATTGATTGTTAATCGCGTGTTTCTTGAAATTAAAATTTGAAGTAAAACCCTAATTGTGTATGTAATGTGAAATTGAGATGCATGGTTGGTGGATTATGCATCTAGAGGGTTGTATGTATGAGTTATAGTGCATAGGTTAATTGTATATTGAATTTTGATAAAAACTGATGCTGGACAGATTCTTGAATTCGTGTTTAAATGACTGTAACTCAATGTTAATTTTGTTTTTGGAAGTGATTATTGACACTATTATGTAGTAGGTCGAGTCTAGTTTCTAAAAAGTATGAATTTGTAATTTTTGGACGTGTAAAAGTTTGTTTTTATTATTTTACAAATCTGTTGTGCAAGTCTAATTCGGGAAGCGTGCTGGTTGGCTGTTTTGCTATTAAGATGTCTCATAAAAGACAAGACCAATGGGGTTGATTCCACTTCTGGGAGTTAATATTTTGAGTTAGGAATCGAACCCAATTGGTCTTGAATTAATTGGATTTATCACGTAACATGAATAAAAAATAACATTCTATTGCGCATGATAATGACTGCTGTGTGTTTACTGTGATGTTTTGATCATTGTGAGAAAACCATAAATGATAAAAATATAATAAAAATAATTTTAGAAACCTAACTCATGTTTGCTTCTATGATGAGTTTTGGTGATTTATTGGACGTGTATTTATTTATTAGGGGTAGATAACATACTCCAACAATGTAGAGCACTAGTGAGGATTTCTATGGCGCATGCTTTTCTCGGATCTTTTTGTTATCTTCGCAAACAGTAAGTTTCACGGCCCCTTTTACTCTTTTTAACGCTTTTATTAGGGGGAGATAACATACTCCAACAATGTAGATTTTGTTACTTTATTATATATCACTTGTAAGGCTAAGTGGTAAACAAACCAACTAAAGTCCTTCTAAACATTGAACCGGTTAATATTTGGATAATAGCGAGTCACATTTGAGTAGTACTACTGGGTTTGACAAACCCCACCCAACTCTAAACTCGAATGTAGGTCGAGTGGGTGTAATCTTCACTAACACATTACCATGGTCGTGGTTTACATGGTGGCAAGGCAATTGATAAACAGTCAGCTTCAGTGTCGAACACTTAGTAATGCATGCTTGATAGGTTAGCTACCTATTAATATAATTGACTTAACACTATCTGGCAATGCTAAAACGCAAACGTTTTATTTATGTAAACCTGTGAACTCACCAACCTTTGTGTTGACACTTTTAGTATGTTTATCTCAGGTAGCCGAGGCGGGCGAGCGGTATAGGACATGCATTCTCTGAACACCATTGCTTTAAAAAGTTATTTTAATTTTTTTATCTTGATAACTTGTGTTTTTAAGTCGTCCTGTGTGGCGCAACTTTTTGCTTTAAAATTTACGCTTCCACATTTTATTTAAGACTTGATGTCTTGTTGGTTTTGAAAACTTTAAATATGGTGTTTGATTATAAATATTGATTCCGATCCTGTTAGTTCACACCCTCTGACGGTAAAACTCCGTTAGTGGATTTTGAAGGTTTGACAAGTATAAGTATAAAATATAGTTTATGCATATGTCCCCAAACGTGGAAAAAGAAGTAAAATAGGAGAATGTGGTACTCACCATAACAATAAGCAAGAGATAAGCGAATGTGGTAAGAATGGTAGTAAACAAGGGTTACGCTCTTCGAAAGTTATCTACGAGAAATCCTAATTAACAATAATTGAGGAAATAAATATGGATAGAACAACGAAGCTAACACTAGATAAAGGTTCGGGATTCGATAATCGGGTGCGTTCTTGCGAAAATTAAATATTACATTATTTTATTAACAACATTATCACTTTACTATCAAAAGTTTATAGAAAGTAGCATATTTTATATATTTAAAGTTATAATTATAGATAAAATACTTAAATAAATATTTATAAGTTTTGATGACCTTATATAAATGGATTTGCTGTAAATGAGCGTTTTAAACTAAATATGCATTTTATATATTTTCGTTAGAATGATTTCTTTTAAATTAAATAGTGTAAATGGAAACGGATAGATGAAAAATAATTTATATAAAGTAAAACCTTTTATGAAATACTTAATAATTATATATAAAATAATTAGGTATATTTTGTATTTTGATATATTAATTAACAAGATTAAATATATATATATATATATATATATATAGGGGAAGGTTCATGTGCATTTTAATCTTAACATGAGAACTTAGGAAATAATAATAATTTATAAAAAAATGAGAACGTAAGAAATAATACCAACTACAATACCAATCTATATAAACAATGATTGATAATAACAAAGAAAAAAACCTAAAAAATACAACAAAATAATCAAAATCAAAAAGAAAATAATAACAGCAAATACCAACAAATACTCATAACAACAAAATAAAAAATCTAATAATAACAAAAAATATAAATCAGCAAATACTTATAATGTCTCAAAATCAAAAACTAGCAAATATAAACAAAAAATTAACAACAAACACCTATAAAAATACACCAAATACTAACAACAAATTGGTTCTCACTGTTTTCATGTTAAGAATAAAATGTATTTGATCTTGTTTTATATATATATATATATATATATATATATATATATATATATATATATATATATATATATATATTAGATTTAAACTCTTTTTTTAAATCAAAACTTTAAATAATCTATTACACATATAATATATATATATAACGTTTATCCAAAGTTCAGGAAAATGATCGCTTTATATATCGGTTTTAATAGAACATCGTTAATTTAATATTAAATATTAACTGTATTGAATTAACAAAAACAATTTTAAATCATAAGCTAAAAAAAATAACAACAGCCTGCCATGGCCGGTACTCGAACCCACGCCAGTGACCAGCTCAGAGATTTAGCACACACGCACCCAGCCAACTGAGCTGGGTGCATCAGTTGGTTAAGAACCATAACATAAACGTTAAAAGCAGCAGGCTAGACAACCTAATATGAGAAATAAACCCTACATCCAACAATCCGACAAATCGATTGTTAATTGGATAATTGAACATAGGGTTAATAACGAGCAGATTATGACGAACCAATACATATGATTAATTACCTGAAACGATGCTAATATGAGGGTTAACCGCAATCGAATAGAAACGGCCCAGACGAGGTCAATAACGCGAGCCACAAATGATTTTAGTGTAATTAATTAAGCATATGGTTAGAAACGGCGATGGTTATAGGATGTTATCTACAGGTTTAATTTAATTATACTGATCGTTAATTTGTATAACAATAAGCGGGTTAATGTCGGCTCATTAATAAGGAAAGGCAGATCAATTTGGATCATAATAAGAAAGTGGACTCGTCAGTTAGGCCAATTATAGTATAAACAAAAGGTCAAAGGATTCGATTACCAATAATTTTACGTGAATTACGGCTCAAGGTTTCCAAATTGTACGCGGGTTTGCGATTAGGGTCTATTATTGAGGTTGGATCATGGTATGGGTCTTGGTAACCAGGTTTGATAAATTGGTTATAATATAAGTTACAAAAGGGGCCCTGAAGTTTGAAGTTGGGTATAATATAAGCTAAAAGTTTATGTGTTGGGTTAATTGCGTAAACTTAAGAAAGATATAATTATAACTATTAGTGCACGGTTTGTGACTGGTGATTTGCAGTTAAAGTATTCAAGATTAAAGTATTCGATAGCTACGGAAAAGGGGGTGTCTGTTAGTGCACGAAATGGCTGTCCGTAGCATTCGAATAAGTTATACATAGTCTAGATTGTTTATTTATTGTAAATGGCCCATTCGCTATGGTTTGTATAGCGAATGAGGTCCATTCGTTATATGCTAGGCTAGTTCGTTAAGGTATAAGCTCATTCGTTATGGTAGCATAACGAATGAGAACTGGTTCGTTAAGTGATTAGCCTAAACATAGCGAATTAGGCTTATGTTAACGAATGGGAGTGTGCAGCCTATATATAGGATGCTCCCATTCATAATTATGTGAGATCACACATATGAGAGGTGTGAGGTCCTAGATCTAAGTTATATTCTCTCTAAGTTATGTATTTATCCACCATAATGCATTCTCTCCATATTTATCAATAATAAACTATATATTTAACGTATCTTAGATTCGTATTGTATTGTATAATCGATGTATCATAGCGGCAAGATCCGTAACGGGATCACACAATAATAAAAAAATAATAATATACTACTAATCAATTTAAACTTGATAAATGGGGAAAATTTCCCGAACGTCGCAATGGGTCGGGTTTTAACAAAGGTACAGTTTTCGAAAAGCCCGAGTTGTTACAACTTGCGGGGTTATGATTTGAAGTTTCTGACTACTCCCATATTTATTGATAACTCAGCTGCAATATGTATAACGAAGAACCCCGTGCACCACTCTATGACGAAACATATCGACATTCGATATCATTTTATCCGTGATTGTTTTGAAAAGAAATTAACTGATCTAGAGAAGGTGCACACGGATTTTCAGAAAGCCGATCTGTTTACCAAAGCCTTTGATAAAACTCGTTTTAACTTTTTGCTTGGTTTAAACGAATTGAAAACTCTTGTTGATATCCTTAAGCTCGGATAATCATCATTTAGTTTGTAAAGCTTTTATTTTATTTTAGTTATTTTATTATCTTGGTTTTTGGAGGAGAAAAGGGAAAAATACAAAAATATTGTGATTTCTGTTTGTATAGAGAAAACCCAAAAACATTCAAATATTTCAAAAAATACTCCTCAAAAATGAGTTTTGAAGCAAATAGAGAAGATGATAGTATATTGATTATCTAGTCCCATATCTAGAAAGAAATAAGCTTAAAAAACTGTGTGCTTAGTTGCATTGGTGCATTGGTAGGTCTTAAACAAACCATTTAAGGTAAAGTATGTGATATAAACATAAGAATTGCCAATTTGAAAGAGGTGTTATTCTCTTCCAAAAGTCTCAGTAATGAGGGCAGAAATGTAATAGCATGTCATACTCAAGTCTTATGTCTGATTGATCATCGAAAAAAAAGTTCTTCTAAATAAAATGCATCTAGTTTATGGCTAACACTTCAATGGTGTATGGTCTTATGGTCTCAAATCCTGTATTGATGGGATGCACCCGGTTTCACCATACTGTGAGTCTTTATGCACTTTATTATCTGGATATTCATAATCTGAATATTTCAAAAGCTTTTAGAGAAAACCGTAAGTCAATAAACTTGATCACTGTTGTACTTCTTACAAACTCATTACTAACTTAATCATACATTGTTCCTCCCTTGCGTGCGTCTTAATACCAATAAGAAACGGAACCCAGGGGATAGATACAATGCCTGTAAAACCTACAGATGAACTCGTGCATTCTCACTCATAGTAAAAGAAGCTTAGTGTATTGCTTGATAACTGGGGTATACCTTGTAGTGGGATTATAAGCTTAGATTGCTTATTCAAGTTATAAATCATGACTTTTTGATCTTCAGACATACTGGTTTAAGTCAAGTTGGGGAGACATGGTAAAAGTCAAATTAAGCCTGAATCGAGATTATAGGCTGATAGTTTTTGACAATATGTGCTTTAATTGAACCCAAATTATATCATAAAAATGCTTGAAAGTTTATGCTAAGATTTAAGTGGACAACAATAACGATGACTGACTTAACACCAATCATAATAATGCTAAAATATAAACTTAGATGGAAGGGCGATTTGATCAATATGATTTTCTGCTCAACTCACAAAAATATGTACTGTTTTCATATAATAGCTTTCATATGTTTCTTGGTTTTATTTTTTTTATTTCCAAAATACTCAAACACAGCAAGATTCCTATCATTAAAGTTCGTTGGAACTCAAGACGTGGACCAGAGTTCACGTGGGAACGCGAGGATCAAATGATGAAAAAGTATCCTCACCTTTTCAAAGGGCTAACTAAGCACCGAGAAAGCCGACAAACCGTCAGAATACACCAGAGGTATGAATTAAATTTCAGGATGAAATTTCTTTTAACATGGGAATGATGTGAGAAACTGAAAATTTTTGCCTTTTTCAGACACCCATCGCGAATTGACACAAATTTTCGAGACGAAAATTCTTTCAACATGGGAATGATGTGACACTCGTCAATTTCAGGTTAACTTTGTTAATCCGAACACCGTTAATTTAAACTTATGATCACACAAACTGTAACGCAATCTCATTACATTTAAATTAGGGTTTAAATGACGCATGGCAATCATTACACAAGTACTCCTTCGGAATTTCACTGAAACACACACGAGTCGACTCAAACCATTGGTGAATAAACGATAAATATCAAAACAACAAGTATGTGATAATTATGTGTTAAGGCAATGTGTTACTTGAGATTTATACGTATAACATCAATTCAAGAAGACAAAGTCTATTTTTGTGCTAGAAATTGATTAACTAGAAGTTTAGGGGGTTAAGTGTAACATAGTTAATTATATAACCAAAATATTATCCAACCCTAATCCCCCCATACTACGATCGGTCTCCCCCCCCCCCCTCTCTTGGCAGCCGTAACCGACAACACACACACATACAAGTGATTTTCATGTTTATTTTTGAAAGATTCAATGTGCTAGATAGGTAATTAACATCCTCTTTAGTCATTCTATGAGTTTAATTATACTATTGAATGTGTTAATCAAAACCCTAAATCTTGAAAGTGATGATTTAAGATGAGTTAGGGTTTAATTGTGTGTTTATTGATGAATACTAGATTGTGTGTTTATTGATGAATACTAGTAAGTTGATAACTAGTTGTATGATTATTGATTGTTAATCGCGTGTTTCTTGAAATTAAAATTTGAAGTAAAACCCTAATTGTGTATGTAATGTGAAATTGAGATGCATGGTTGGTGGATTATGCATCTAGAGGGTTGTATGTATGAGTTATAGTGCATAGGTTAATTGTATATTGAATTTTGATAAAAACTGATGCTGGACAGATTCTTGAATTCGTGTTTAAATGACTGTAACTCAATGTTAATTTTGTTTTTGGAAGTGATTATTGACACTATTATGTAGTAGGTCGAGTCTAGTTTCTAAAAAGTATGAATTTGTAATTTTTGGACGTGTAAAAGTTTGTTTTTATTATTTTACAAATCTGTTGTGCAAGTCTAATTCGGGAAGCGTGCTGGTTGGCTGTTTTGCTATTAAGATGTCTCATAAAAGACAAGACCAATGGGGTTGATTCCACTTCTGGGAGTTAATATTTTGAGTTAGGAATCGAACCCAATTGGTCTTGAATTAATTGGATTTATCACGTAACATGAATAAAAAATAACATTCTATTGCGCATGATAATGACTGCTGTGTGTTTACTGTGATGTTTTGATCATTGTGAGAAAACCATAAATGATAAAAATATAATAAAAATAATTTTAGAAACCTAACTCATGTTTGCTTCTATGATGAGTTTTGGTGATTTATTGGACGTGTATTTATTTATTAGGGGTAGATAACATACTCCAACAATGTAGAGCACTAGTGAGGATTTCTATGGCGCATGCTTTTCTCGGATCTTTTTGTTATCTTCGCAAACAGTAAGTTTCACGGCCCCTTTTACTCTTTTTAACGCTTTTATTAGGGGGAGATAACATACTCCAACAATGTAGATTTTGTTACTTTATTATATATCACTTGTAAGGCTAAGTGGTAAACAAACCAACTAAAGTCCTTCTAAACATTGAACCGGTTAATATTTGGATAATAGCGAGTCACATTTGAGTAGTACTACTGGGTTTGACAAACCCCACCCAACTCTAAACTCGAATGTAGGTCGAGTGGGTGTAATCTTCACTAACACATTACCATGGTCGTGGTTTACATGGTGGCAAGGCAATTGATAAACAGTCAGCTTCAGTGTCGAACACTTAGTAATGCATGCTTGATAGGTTAGCTACCTATTAATATAATTGACTTAACACTATCTGGCAATGCTAAAACGCAAACGTTTTATTTATGTAAACCTGTGAACTCACCAACCTTTGTGTTGACACTTTTAGTATGTTTATCTCAGGTAGCCGAGGCGGGCGAGCGGTATAGGACATGCATTCTCTGAACACCATTGCTTTAAAAAGTTATTTTAATTTTTTTATCTTGATAACTTGTGTTTTTAAGTCGTCCTGTGTGGCGCAACTTTTTGCTTTAAAATTTACGCTTCCACATTTTATTTAAGACTTGATGTCTTGTTGGTTTTGAAAACTTTAAATATGGTGTTTGATTATAAATATTGATTCCGATCCTGTTAGTTCACACCCTCTGACGGTAAAACTCCGTTAGTGGATTTTGAAGGTTTGACAAGTATAAGTATAAAATATAGTTTATGCATATGTCCCCAAACGTGGAAAAAGAAGTAAAATAGGAGAATGTGGTACTCACCATAACAATAAGCAAGAGATAAGCGAATGTGGTAAGAATGGTAGTAAACAAGGGTTACGCTCTTCGAAAGTTATCTACGAGAAATCCTAATTAACAATAATTGAGGAAATAAATATGGATAGAACAACGAAGCTAACACTAGATAAAGGTTCGGGATTCGATAATCGGGTGCGTTCTTGCGAAAATTAAATATTACATTATTTTATTAACAACATTATCACTTTACTATCAAAAGTTTATAGAAAGTAGCATATTTTATATATTTAAAGTTATAATTATAGATAAAATACTTAAATAAATATTTATAAGTTTTGATGACCTTATATAAATGGATTTGCTGTAAATGAGCGTTTTAAACTAAATATGCATTTTATATATTTTCGTTAGAATGATTTCTTTTAAATTAAATAGTGTAAATGGAAACGGATAGATGAAAAATAATTTATATAAAGTAAAACCTTTTATGAAATACTTAATAATTATATATAAAATAATTAGGTATATTTTGTATTTTGATATATTAATTAACAAGATTAAATATATATATATATATATATATATATATAGGGGAAGGTTCATGTGCATTTTAATCTTAACATGAGAACTTAGGAAATAATAATAATTTATAAAAAAATGAGAACGTAAGAAATAATACCAACTACAATACCAATCTATATAAACAATGATTGATAATAACAAAGAAAAAAACCTAAAAAATACAACAAAATAATCAAAATCAAAAAGAAAATAATAACAGCAAATACCAACAAATACTCATAACAACAAAATAAAAAATCTAATAATAACAAAAAATATAAATCAGCAAATACTTATAATGTCTCAAAATCAAAAACTAGCAAATATAAACAAAAAATTAACAACAAACACCTATAAAAATACACCAAATACTAACAACAAATTGGTTCTCACTGTTTTCATGTTAAGAATAAAATGTATTTGATCTTGTTTTATATATATATATATATATATATATATATATATATATATATATATATATATATATATATATATATATTAGATTTAAACTCTTTTTTTAAATCAAAACTTTAAATAATCTATTACACATATAATATATATATATAACGTTTATCCAAAGTTCAGGAAAATGATCGCTTTATATATCGGTTTTAATAGAACATCGTTAATTTAATATTAAATATTAACTGTATTGAATTAACAAAAACAATTTTAAATCATAAGCTAAAAAAAATAACAACAGCCTGCCATGGCCGGTACTCGAACCCACGCCAGTGACCAGCTCAGAGATTTAGCACACACGCACCCAGCCAACTGAGCTGGGTGCATCAGTTGGTTAAGAACCATAACATAAACGTTAAAAGCAGCAGGCTAGACAACCTAATATGAGAAATAAACCCTACATCCAACAATCCGACAAATCGATTGTTAATTGGATAATTGAACATAGGGTTAATAACGAGCAGATTATGACGAACCAATACATATGATTAATTACCTGAAACGATGCTAATATGAGGGTTAACCGCAATCGAATAGAAACGGCCCAGACGAGGTCAATAACGCGAGCCACAAATGATTTTAGTGTAATTAATTAAGCATATGGTTAGAAACGGCGATGGTTATAGGATGTTATCTACAGGTTTAATTTAATTATACTGATCGTTAATTTGTATAACAATAAGCGGGTTAATGTCGGCTCATTAATAAGGAAAGGCAGATCAATTTGGATCATAATAAGAAAGTGGACTCGTCAGTTAGGCCAATTATAGTATAAACAAAAGGTCAAAGGATTCGATTACCAATAATTTTACGTGAATTACGGCTCAAGGTTTCCAAATTGTACGCGGGTTTGCGATTAGGGTCTATTATTGAGGTTGGATCATGGTATGGGTCTTGGTAACCAGGTTTGATAAATTGGTTATAATATAAGTTACAAAAGGGGCCCTGAAGTTTGAAGTTGGGTATAATATAAGCTAAAAGTTTATGTGTTGGGTTAATTGCGTAAACTTAAGAAAGATATAATTATAACTATTAGTGCACGGTTTGTGACTGGTGATTTGCAGTTAAAGTATTCAAGATTAAAGTATTCGATAGCTACGGAAAAGGGGGTGTCTGTTAGTGCACGAAATGGCTGTCCGTAGCATTCGAATAAGTTATACATAGTCTAGATTGTTTATTTATTGTAAATGGCCCATTCGCTATGGTTTGTATAGCGAATGAGGTCCATTCGTTATATGCTAGGCTAGTTCGTTAAGGTATAAGCTCATTCGTTATGGTAGCATAACGAATGAGAACTGGTTCGTTAAGTGATTAGCCTAAACATAGCGAATTAGGCTTATGTTAACGAATGGGAGTGTGCAGCCTATATATAGGATGCTCCCATTCATAATTATGTGAGATCACACATATGAGAGGTGTGAGGTCCTAGATCTAAGTTATATTCTCTCTAAGTTATGTATTTATCCACCATAATGCATTCTCTCCATATTTATCAATAATAAACTATATATTTAACGTATCTTAGATTCGTATTGTATTGTATAATCGATGTATCATAGCGGCAAGATCCGTAACGGGATCACACAATAATAAAAAAATAATAATATACTACTAATCAATTTAAACTTGATAAATGGGGAAAATTTCCCGAACGTCGCAATGGGTCGGGTTTTAACAAAGGTACAGTTTTCGAAAAGCCCGAGTTGTTACAACTTGCGGGGTTATGATTTGAAGTTTCTGACTACTCCCATATTTATTGATAACTCAGCTGCAATATGTATAACGAAGAACCCCGTGCACCACTCTATGACGAAACATATCGACATTCGATATCATTTTATCCGTGATTGTTTTGAAAAGAAATTAACTGATCTAGAGAAGGTGCACACGGATTTTCAGAAAGCCGATCTGTTTACCAAAGCCTTTGATAAAACTCGTTTTAACTTTTTGCTTGGTTTAAACGAATTGAAAACTCTTGTTGATATCCTTAAGCTCGGATAATCATCATTTAGTTTGTAAAGCTTTTATTTTATTTTAGTTATTTTATTATCTTGGTTTTTGGAGGAGAAAAGGGAAAAATACAAAAATATTGTGATTTCTGTTTGTATAGAGAAAACCCAAAAACATTCAAATATTTCAAAAAATACTCCTCAAAAATGAGTTTTGAAGCAAATAGAGAAGATGATAGTATATTGATTATCTAGTCCCATATCTAGAAAGAAATAAGCTTAAAAAACTGTGTGCTTAGTTGCATTGGTGCATTGGTAGGTCTTAAACAAACCATTTAAGGTAAAGTATGTGATATAAACATAAGAATTGCCAATTTGAAAGAGGTGTTATTCTCTTCCAAAAGTCTCAGTAATGAGGGCAGAAATGTAATAGCATGTCATACTCAAGTCTTATGTCTGATTGATCATCGAAAAAAAAGTTCTTCTAAATAAAATGCATCTAGTTTATGGCTAACACTTCAATGGTGTATGGTCTTATGGTCTCAAATCCTGTATTGATGGGATGCACCCGGTTTCACCATACTGTGAGTCTTTATGCACTTTATTATCTGGATATTCATAATCTGAATATTTCAAAAGCTTTTAGAGAAAACCGTAAGTCAATAAACTTGATCACTGTTGTACTTCTTACAAACTCATTACTAACTTAATCATACATTGTTCCTCCCTTGCGTGCGTCTTAATACCAATAAGAAACGGAACCCAGGGGATAGATACAATGCCTGTAAAACCTACAGATGAACTCGTGCATTCTCACTCATAGTAAAAGAAGCTTAGTGTATTGCTTGATAACTGGGGTATACCTTGTAGTGGGGATTATAAGCTTAGATTGCTTATTCAAGTTATAAATCATGACTTTTTGATCTTCAGACATACTGGTTTAAGTCAAGTTGGGGAGACATGGTAAAAGTCAAATTAAGCCTGAATCGAGATTATAGGCTGATAGTTTTTGACAATATGTGCTTTAATTGAACCCAAATTATATCATAAAAATGCTTGAAAGTTTATGCTAAGATTTAAGTGGACAACAATAACGATGACTGACTTAACACCAATCATAATAATGCTAAAATATAAACTTAGATGGAAGGGCGATTTGATCAATATGATTTTCTGCTCAACTCACAAAAATATGTACTGTTTTCATATAATAGCTTTCATATGTTTCTTGGTTTTATTTTTTTTATTTCCAAAATATACAAAATTCAAAAATATTGTGTTTATTTTGTTTTCTGTTTTAATTTTAACTTCCGAGCTAAAAGGTACTATTTTGAAAAAAAATACCAAAATGATTTTCCCATATTTTTATTTAATCTTTTAAGTTAATCGAATTTTAATGTAGTTTGTTTAACTTATTTATTTTGAACTCAAAGCATGCTAAGGTATTTCATTTTACCCATAGTGGTAAGTTCTTAAGGTAAATTTCATCGGGACACGGTTTTCGAAGCATTATTTAATTCATGAAAATTGAAAATGAAAATTGTCATTTTTAATTTTTTATTTAATTCCTATTCGTTATTTATGTTCATAACGAATAGAACTCATTCTCTATCATTGTTGATAACGATTGATGGTCATTCATGTCTTAAACAGACCAACGAATGTACTCATTCGTTGTTCTATTTGCTTCCTCTCACATAGATAACGTATGACTTCATTCGTCATTAATGATGATAATGAATTATGAACGAATTATTGTTGATCCGTTATATCTTTAACTTATGATTAATTCGTTATCGAATGAGTCAACAATTATGAACCATTCGTTAATTTTGAATTAACGAATGGGTTCATTTGTGTTGCGTGCATACTTGTCCTTTATAATGAACAGGGGTGAAATAATTGCCTCATTTGTTCACCTCGTTTATTACAAAAACAAAGTAAAACACTGCCAAAATTTTCAATAATTTCCGACCTTCTTTAAATCCAATTCCGTTAACTGATTGAGATACATAATGTAAAGAAGATTAAAAAATGATAGAATTCATCAAAATTCGCCCAGATTTAATAAGTCAATTGATCAAACTATTAACTGGTTACCTATATCAATTAAATGAACCAGTAAAACATGTTTTATGGGTTAATGGGTGATTAGAGTTAATAGACGATAAGTATACAAGTTCAATGATACACGTTTGTTCGTTGATTCATTGTTGTTCGTGCCTTAGTTATTAGCTGGGTGACTGTTGACCATAAATGTTCTAATCAATGTTGAGACGTTTGGGGTCAAAGTTGATAATTATTGGTCTCTATTCGTTATGAACAACGAATAGTTGGTCATTCGTAATTAAAAGAAATGAATGAACACATTCGTTGAACTTTCATAACGAATAAGCCATACTTATGTGATTTTGTAACGAATGAATTCCTTATTCGTCTTATAGTTTCCACAAATGGATTCATTCGTTCAAGATCATTCGTCATTCAATCATCCATTATTGTGACATAATGAAACTGTCCATTCGTCATAATGAATGATACATGATCAGAATTCAATTTTTTTAATTTATGAAAAAATAATTTTAATTGAGTTCGGGTTTACTAATCCTCGTGTTTATGTATTTATAACAATGGTTGATGTGATGATTCAAGATGATCCAGCTGTTGATCCACAAACTGCTGCACAACAAGAACAACCTCCTACACAGCGACAAGCTCAAGCTACTCCTACTCTAGCATATGACAAGGAGCACAATATTTGTGCGTTTGTTCAGGATAACTTTGCTAATCAAGACGTCTTTGGAGACATTATTACATTCTTACATCGATCCTAGATCTACAAGCTATAACTGCTAATTACCATGTACATTTTAGCGTGATCCGTCCTTTTTGGGATTCGGCTAAGTATGTGAAGTCAGAGAACCACATCGTTGCAGATATCAACAAGATGACTATCATGATCACTCTTGGTGTGATACGTCGGGTGCGGAGATTTGCTGATAACATGGATCTTCCATGTGAGTTCGATAAGGCTCTGATACATGGGTTATTTCAAATATTATTCTATACTAGAGAACTGGATCGCTGCCAATACAACAAGGCAATGGATCAATATGTGTTAGGGTGGTTATGATGAATGTCGGATAATGCTCCAATCAGCTTTCGTTGCTTTCGTATTAAACAAACCATTCAATTTCTCAGAGCTCATCTTCTACCATTTGAAGGAAAATCGTCTGGTTAAGAATCGCCACAGCAAGTTCGTAATGTATCCGTGATTTGTGCAGCTAATTATACAAGATCTGATTCCTAATCTTGTAATCAATCAAACATTGAATGATGATATGTTAAAACTTGATCACATGACGGCTGATACAATGGAAAGGATGAAGACTTACAGGAAACAGTCGCCTAAGGATCGTTCAAGGAACAAATGCCTAATTGGTCATCTGGAAAATCCTAATTATGAATGTCCTTCTGATGATCTTTGAATCCATGACGACTCGGATTCTGAACATGAAAAGGGACAAGGTGGGAACATTGGTGGTGATGATGATGGAAATGACGAAGACGGGGGAAATGGGGGTGATGGACGTCATGCTGAGGTTGAGGCATCTAATTCTTATGCTGCTCAACGAAAAAGGAAGGGTTAGGAGGAAATGACTGAGCAACCACCAAAACGTCGAGTTCGACGAGGTTTTGGTGTGGAGATAGGTCCACATTTTTCGAAGTCGTATGTGCAACAAAGGCTGGTGGTGTCGCTTACTGTTAGCACCCTGACAATCACTCTTACGACGACATCGTCATCAGATCTGAGGTTTGGATCGATTCCACAAACGATTCTAACTCCTTTACCTACACCTCCTGTGATATTGATGGTAACATCCCCTGCTACGAAAACGATGATGATACACACTTCGACTTTATCATTTATCAGAATTATCCGTCCACAAGCACCGGTGCAGCCTTTACCACCTTCATTTCATACCTTGCCTTCTGCACAGCAGATGGATATGCTCCTTAGTCTGATTTATTTATACGAGAATCAGATGGCAGTTGATCGCCAACAACAGGAACAGATGTTGATGAATAAACGTCGCCTTAATGAGTTAGATCTCATACTGCCAAAAGGAGACGAAAGAGCTGCGTGAGACTGTTACAGCTAAGGGGGGTGAAGATGAAAGAACAAGATGACCTTATTCTTCAGTTAACCTGCAAAGATGATGCGTTAATGAAATTGAGGAACGATGATGAAGATAAGGATCTTGATGTTGCTGGTGCATGTGGCAGTGAGCCGAAACAAGCTCACGACTCATTAGTTGCAGGTAATAGTAGTGGTGGTGGTGACGCCAATGTTCGACAGATGGTAGTTTATCACGATAATACCAATGTCACGCCAATCAAGTCGATCAAAGCCAACACCATATTATTTATGGATTATGATGTTGGTATGGTGATGAGTACTGCCAATGTGGATGAGATCGGGGAGTATGAGTTCATTGATCATGCCCTGACTCATGATCAAATATCTTTATTGTTGGGTTTAAATGATTAAGAGTTGGACGCGTTGGAGGCTGATGAAGATGTTGAGGTAATTAATGATGAGGAAGTCCTGTTTTACACGAGTATTCCACACGGGAATACGTCATTTATTTATGAGGGCAAGGAGATTGAGATTAAACATGTGACAGCAGAGGAGTACCCTGATCTCTATACACGTTTAAATGTAGATCATGGTGTTCCTTTTTTTACTGAAGAACGTGTCAAAGCTGGTGAAGATCATCTTGAGAAGACGACAAAGAAGAAAGAGAAAGTATCAGTAAAGGGGTCAAGCTTGTTGGATCCTGATGTTGATGGTTGGTTTGGAATCAAAACAAACCATTTAATTCGAAGATTATTAAAGCTTATCGGTATGTTGATCAAGAGCACAAGCTGGATGTTAGTGCACGTTCCAAAGCAAATCAGAAGACTATGTTCAAGGCCGTGCAAACCGTCAAAGGTGACATCGTCTCTTGGTTATATGATTCAGAGTTTAGGGTATGTATTATCAAGTGGGAGAACGGCGTTCAGTACTTTCAATATATTACTGACGTTCTCTCACTGCCGATGTGGGATGTACGGACGCTCGCCAATCCGCCATTCATAATCGTGGTAGAAATCAGTTAGCGTGATGGTTTCACCAACATCTGCTATTTGAGGTCAACCATGGGTTTAAATTTTTTAAGCCGCAGGTACCAACCAGGATATACACTGATGAAATTGATCCTCAAACTGGTTGGAGGAAGCTCGTGTTGAGGTTTAGCCACCAAAGACTATGAAGCGAGTACCGGTGAAGACCTTTCCGCAAGATCTTCATCTGTCATTCAATCGGTGGTACTACGACAACAGAAGGGCGAGGAAGTCACTGTTTTGGGTAAAGGATTGAAGACTAACTTTATACGATTCATAGACCCTATGTGGCTCGTTAATTTATCCGAGACAAACAATGAGTTGCTGTTCGAGAATAAGATCCTCTTTGCAAGATGAGAAGACTATGACCACACTATGCAATTCCAACGTGTTGTTCGTGTTTGTCACGTGTTTGGGGTTCATAGTTGTGCTGATTGGAAGTCCAAGCGGTTCAAGTAATTTATCGACAAAGAGAACGAGACGAGGGGTGTTTGTTAGTGCACGGTTTTGGTCGTCTCGAGTCTTTGTAATTGTTAGTATTTATTATTGTTATAATCTAAGAGTATTTGGGTAATTTCTCTCTATTCGTTAAGTTATGTAATGCTCATTCGTTAAGCATGTTTAACGAATGAGAGTTAAGTTGTTATGTGTGTCTATTCGTTTAGGACGTTAAACGAATGGACCTTAGTCATTATTGATACGTATCCAATCGTCATCGAATGTTGACGAATGGGGTATAGCGAATGAGTCATTCGCTATAACATTTTGTTACTTATTGTAATGAAGACAAATGAAGGCCATTTGTTACGAAATGTGTAACGAATGGCATTCGTCTTCTATATATAGGTTGTTTGGCCTGTTAATTTATTAAATGTGTTTAACGTATTTTCAAGTTGTTACTCTGCCGAATTGCTCTCTCGCACACTTCATTCTATAATCTATCATACACATACATATATCTGATAACTAGATCCGTAGGTTATTCGATATGGATTAATCAATCGTACTTAGGCTCAAGCTTCTACAATTATTTAAATTAAAATACAAGATTAATAACAATTATCTACAACCAAACACCCGCTCATTAATTAGAAGAGATGAATTGCTTGTAGGAACAAGACACGGGGTTTGTGGTTGCGGTGGAAACATTAATAGTTAGCATTTGGATCATGAGATCGGGGAGCATAGTAGGCATCTCCTTGGAAAAGTATGAGGCCATCTTCTTCTTGGAGTTCTTCTTGTTCCTTGCGAAGCGAATGTGGCGACTGGAAAACGTTCTATGACGACAAAATATGAAAACTTATGAGATGAGGAAATTCATGAGTTTGTTGTGAAAATAATAAAATAATTCAAGTTTGATCATTATCTTGAGGTTGTAGCTGTGATTTTGAGTAAGGTTGAGGATTTGAAGTTTTAAAACACTCTTAAATAAATAAATAAAATGTTAAAATTTGAAAATTTTATCGAATAATTGAAACATCCATGATTCACAATTGATTTTCATGTTTCCATTAACAAATAAAATTTAAAATAATTAAAACAAATAATTGGATTTTCATGAACCACCATATTTATCCAATAAAATAAACGAAATTCATAATAAAAATCAACATGTTGGGTGTTGGGTGTTCCATGAACCACCATGGATCTTCAACAAAAGAATAAAAAATTTCAAGATGAGGGGGTTGAAGCGAACAATTAAGGTATTTTAGGAATCACCCTTTTACTCCACTCGTCCATTCAACAAAAAAATAATGAGAAAACCAATTGTAGCCACCGATCACCGTGAATTCGATTATAAACGAGGGATGCAATCATCTTTATTCAATATAACCACTAGACTATTTAAAGCTTTGAAGTATGTGGCACATTTTCCATTTGGCTTACAAGATTGAATACTATGTTTGGATATAAATCCCCAGGAAAGGAATAGCATCTTCCCTTTGATTCTCCTAAACATTTTGCCAGGGTCCGTTCATAGTATTCTCTCTCTTTCATTTACTATGAAAACTCATCACAAACTTCCCATACTTTAAGGAAGAATGGAAGAAATCGAGGGAATCTTAAGGAATTTCCCAAAAATAAATAATAACTAAAGATCGAAACAAAAATACTTTGAAGATGAGGATAAACCTCGGAGTTGTGTGTGTGTACATCAATTAATTAAAATTCAAATTATTTATTAAATAAGCTAAGGCAATCAAGTATAACAAACAATTATGGTAGCACATAAGTACGTATGGGACACTAAGCATGCTAATAGGTTGGTTTTCTAACCATCTATCTTATAGTCTTTGCCTCAGATACCAATCTATCACACCCCAACCTACAGCGGAATGTCGGGACAAAACTGATTGCACAGTAGCTCACAAGACACTAACATTTATATAGTGACAATAACTAATTATTTAATAAAAATTATTCAAGTACATCACATAACCCGAAAGAAAACATTATCCAAATTACACAAATTCAAATAAATGTTTATTTTCTTGATAGCCTAAAGGTATCCAACTACTTGCTTATCTTCAACTATCCAAGATGATAACCTGCAACATGTATGAAACTAATTTTGTCAACACAAGGTTGGTGAGCAAAAACACAATTTAATATATATATATATATATATATATAATCAATTCTCATGCGGATGCGTAATCACGACAACTAATTTGTAACAATAACATATAAAAACCGTTCATCGTGACACTAGGTATTGTATATTGATTAGATAATGATCTAGTTATATGATATACTTTAGGTTAGGTAATTGATCAATAATATAGGTGAAGTAATTAGTAATTGGACAGAGTTTTAGTATAAACTTAATCAATACTTAAATTAACAAAGGCTGAACAGGCCTTATATAGACGATGGGATGCCATTCGTTACACACCCCGTAACAAATGGCCTCCATTCGTCTTCTTTAAATAAGTTAACTCTATGGTATAGCGAATTACTCATTCGCTATACCCCATTCGTCAACATTCCATGACGAATGGATCAAATACATAACGACTGAGGTCCATTCGTTAAACATCCTTAACGAATGGACAATTACAAATAACGTTTAGGGTTCATTCACTAAAAAACCTCAACGAATGAACTATAGATAATAACGAACTGGCTCATTCATTAAACATCCTTAACGAATGATCCTTACATAACGAATGGGTCATAATTACTAAAATGCCTTTGTTATTAAAATAATAATAAATTACAAACGATAATTACAAAGACTCGAGAAAACAAAATCGTGCACTAACAAACACCCCCTCGTCTTAAGCTCTTTGTCTTTAAGTTACTTGAACCTGGAAGTCTTCCACTCTCGGCATCTGTGAATCTCGAACCCATGACACAAACGTACAACACGTTGGAATTGCATAGCATGATCGTAATCATCATGACGTTCAATGAAAATCTTGTTTTCTCATTTTCGGTTTCTAATAAGTTAATGAGCCACATTAGATAGATAACTCATATGAAACTGGTCTTCAAGCCTTTACCAAGCACAATGACTGCCTCGCCTGTTCAGTTATCGTAGTACCAATGATAAAACAATAGGTTAAGATTCTGTGGGAACGTCTTAACCGGTACACATTTCATCGTTTTGGGCAGTTTAACCTTAAGTACAAGTTTCCTCCAACCCGTACGAGGATCAATTTCATTAATGTACATACGGGTCGGGACTTTTGGTTTAAAGAATTTAAAACCACGTTAACCTAGAAAAGCAAATATTGGTGAAACCATTCTGCTAGTCGATCTTTACAACTATTTATAAACGGCCGGTAGGCAAGTGTACGAACATCCCACCTCGGTAGTGAGAGAACGTCAGTGATGTATTGGAAATTCTGAAAATCGTTCACCCACTTGATAATACAAACTTTCAAATCAGAATCATACAACCAAGAAACAATGTCACCTTTAACTGTTTGCAGCTTTGAATGTAGTTTTCTGATTAGCTTTGGCGCGTGCAGCAGCATCCAATTGTTGTTCTCGATCGACGTACCTGTAAGCT
This sequence comes from Bidens hawaiensis, assembly GCF_021521415.1. Classification (NCBI taxonomy): domain Eukaryota; kingdom Viridiplantae; phylum Streptophyta; class Magnoliopsida; order Asterales; family Asteraceae; genus Bidens; species Bidens hawaiensis. Next base: position 132,206 of record NW_027505621.1, read on the forward strand.
TCTATGATATTTGTAGTTCTAGCCTTTTTGCGAGTTTTAAACCAATCCAAAATGTCAGATACTGATGGATCTTTATCTGTCATCTTTTCTTTTTTCTTTGCAGTCTTTTCCAGATGATCTTCAGCAGCTTTGACATGTTCTTCAGTGAATGTTGGAAAACCCTTATCAACGTTTGAACGATGATAAAGATCAGGATATTTCTCTGCTGTCGCATATTCCATCTCAATCTCCTTGTCTTCAAACATAAATGATGTATTCCCATGTGGAATCCCCGTATCAAGTAGCACTTTCTCATCATTCACAGCCCTCAGCCTCCAACGCGTATAACTCTCCATCGTTAAGACCTAATAATAGTAAAATGTGTTCGCGAGTTAGGGCACGATCAACAAATTGTCCTTCGTCAATATCGTCCTCGCTTGCAGTGCTCACCACCACCCCTTATCATCTATAATAGTACGGTATTGGCCTTGATTGACAGTAGGAAACATATCCCATCTGACGACGTTAGTTTAATCTGTACTTGAGCCTGACGATCAGCCGCCATTTGATTCTCGTATAAATGAATCAGACTCAAGAGCATGTCCATTTGATGGGTTGGGGGGAAGTATGAAAAGAAGCTGGAACAAGCTGCGCCGGACCTTGTGGAAGGTTGATTCTCATAAATGAGACGTCCATAGGTTGAGTCACCATCATGGTCGATGTCGGAGAAACCAACGATGAAGTAATAGATGGCCTTGGCATCGAAGATAGTATAGAATGAGGAATTTCACCAAGCCTCGGATCTGATTTGATGGTCGTCGTCAATATAAGTGTCGCGGTGCTAGTAGTAAGCGGCACCGCCGGTCTTTGAAGTGCAGACGACCTAGGTTCTTGGGAACCAAATGACACACCAGAACCGTGCATCACACGGCCCTTGGGCGGTTGATCGTGAACTATCGCCTTGCACTTACGCTTTCGTTGAGCAGCCTGTGAACTTGCTGCCTCAATGTCAGCACGTCTTCCATCACCACCGTCATCACCATCATTTCCACCAACATTATCACCACCATCTCCACCATCATTCCCACCTGGTCCTTCTTCACGTTCGGAATCAAAATCGTCGTGAATCCAATGATCATTAGAAGGACATTCGTATGTTGGATTCGCCAAGTGACCAATTAAACGTTTGGTCCTTGGGATATCTTGTGGTTCCTTACCCCTATAGGTCTTCATTCTCTACATCGTGTCTGCATTCATGTGTTCCAATTTCAACACATCATTCTCCAATGTCTGGTCAATCTCCAAATCAGGAATTAAAATCCTGAATGATCAGCTGAACAAAGCGTGGATAAATCAAGAATTTACTACGTCGGTTCTTGACCATGCAATTCTCCTTGATATGAGAGAAAATAAGCTCAGAAAAAATGAACGGCTTGTTCAAAACGAGAGCTACGAAAGCCGATTGGAGCATTATCAGAATTCTCCGTATCCACCCTTGCGTCCCCCAAGGCAATGAATAAGCACATGTAGTAGATACTTGTACGGAGCGCACAAGTTCGCCTTGTTGTACTAAGAACGATCAAGGGCTCCTGAATAGAAAACATGCTAAAATAACCATGGATCAACGTCTTGTCAAATTCACATGGATTATCTATGTTATCCACAAATTTCAGTACTCGTCGAATAACACCAGGAGATTTGACATTCGACTTCTTGTTAACCTCTGCGACAATGTGATTTTCGGACTCAATGAACATTCTGAAATCCAGAACGGGCGTATAACACTAAAGTGAACTAGTACGGTAGCAGTAACGGCATAGTGAATCCGAGATCATCGAATGAATGCTATAACATCTCCAAATACTTCCTGATCCGCAAAGTTATCTTGAAAAAAAGCACAAATATTGTGTTTTTTTGTAAAATCGCAAAAGCGGGAGTTCAGGTTCTTGTTGTTGCTGAACCTGCTGTTGATCAGCTAACGGAACCTTTTGTGCAATTTTATCTGGCATATCTGAAAATACATAAACCCGAGAATTAGTAAAAACGAACATTAATGAATAAATTATTTAATAATTAAAATTTTAATTTTGAAAATAATTAATAAGGGTCATTCCTTATCTTTCAAGTGTTGGTTTATTCGATATAACGAATGAGGTTATTTGTTATAACGAATGGCCAGATTCGTTAGGAAAAACATAACGAATGATTGATAAGGAATCAATAACGAATGAATGATGAATCAAACATAACGAATATGAGTTCATTCGTTATTAAAACAAATGAATGAGTTGAAACGTTATGTTAAAATTAACGAATGGATCCCAAATGGATCATGAGCACGAAAGAATGTTCATTCATTAGCTGTAACGAATGACCACCAATAAATATCAACTTTAACTATAACGAGTCAAAGTCAAAATTGGGTATGAACTCGAATAGGCAATAGTAGATTCAAGTAGGCCATGTAAGACGATGTATCTTCATAAATTAAGCATGAATCGGCTCGCAATGATATCGATAACCGATTCGTCACAAACATTTATAATACATTTGAGTGACATTACGGTTTTTGTTCATAATTTAAAACCTAGTGAAGTTCGAAATTCTGAGGAAAATTTGCCATAGGTTTGTAAGGAAATTGCTAATATCAAGATGAACGAATGAGACATTTCATTCAACCCCTGTTCACTATATGCGACAAACCTTGCACACATTCCTAGACAGCGAATGAGCTCATTCATTAAGTCAAATATGACGAATGGCGTTATTTGTTGTTTCATTCATTATTGCCGTGAACAATAAATAGTGAATCAATATCGATTCGTTCTTCATTCGTTATTAATAATGATGACGAATGGGGCCATTCGTTATCATTGTAGCGGAAGCGAATTATGATAACGAATGACCCTCATTCGTTATCCAAATTGATAGCGAATGAACACTATTCATTATGAATTCTCATAGCGAATAGCCATTTAATTTTAAAATTAAAATCTTTTTCATTTTAATTACAAGGACTAAATATTACATCGACACCCATGTCCCGATGAACTTTATCTTAATGATCTTACCAGTCGGAGTAAGATGCAATACCTCAACGTGTTTTACGTTCAAAAACACATAACTTAAAATCACATAAATTAAATGAATTAAATAATTGAATTAAATAAAAAAAATCTTTTTGGTATTCTCTTTTCTTTTCAAATATTTACCCTTAAACCCGAAACACGAAGATAAATCAGAAAACAAAAATAGAAAACAAAATATTTTTGTCTTTTTGAAAATTTTTGAAGTAAAAGGTTTATAAACAAAAGAAAATATTAAAATTAATCTACTAAAGCAGTACATATTTTTGTGAGTTTAAGCAGAGAATCATAGTAACCAAATTGCCCTTCCATCGCAGTTTTATATTTCAGGACTATTATGACTTGCGTTAAGTCGGTCATTGATATTGTTGTCCACTTAAATCTTATAACAAATCTTTAAGTATTTTTGTGATATGATTTTATTTTTAATTAGGGCACATAATATCAGAAACAATCAGCCTCTAATCTCTGTTCAGACTTAATTTGACTTTTACCATATCACCCCAACTTGATTTATACAATTATATTGCCGATCAAAATTGGGACTTATATGAATATATTTTGAGCGATACACCAAGCTTCCTTTACTGTGAATGAATATGCACGAGTTCATCTGTAGGCTTATATACATTGTATCCCCTGGGGTCCGTTTCTTATTGGTATTGGGACGCGCGCAAGGGAGGAACAATGTATTGCTAACAGCGAATTTTGATCAAGTCAGTAATTAAATTTGTACGATGTACAGCAGTGATCAAGTTTAATGACTTTGGGTTTGCTCTAAAAGCTTTTGGAAATATTCATGCTTATGAATACCCAGATGATTAAGCCGCATAAAGACTCACAGTGTCCTGAATCCAAACGCCTTTCTATTTTGTATTTTTGTTTTTAGTGATCAGACAAATATAAGGCTTGAGCATGATAGGCTATTAAATTTCTGCCATCATTACCGAGACTATTGGAAGAGACTGACACCTCTTTCAATTTTTGTTTTTTTTTTTGAAAAAAATCAACGGTATGTTTTAAAAGGAATATAAAAGCATTCTTTTAATTCAGTAAGGAATTAAGTAGATTATTTTGGAAATGTATCTTTCAAAATAAATAATAAAAGAGGTCAAGAAACATGAGGTTCATATTTTCGATTCAAGAAGTAATTGGTCACGGGTAGTTTAGCAGAGGTAAGATCAAGCAACCGAAAGAACCATGGGGCTGTTTTGTAGCTGTAGGTTCCCAGCCGGATCTACACGGAATATCTCGTTCTACGTAGGTGCGGAATCCCTACGTAAGACGTTACGAGCGTAGAAGACGATACGAGCTAACACGATCGAACACACGTTACAATAAACAAAGACACGTTGTATTGCAACTGTAAACACGTGATACAATGATCACTGAATACACAAACTCTCTGACTCGTTACAACTCGATTCTTTTTCTCCCTAAACTCAGCCGTAACCTAATCTATATATAAGACGACAACTTCGCCTGGCATGTTCAGGCGAAGTTGTTCCTAATTTCACTTGTTCCACAAGTTCGCCTATAACAAGCGAACTTGTGAGAACTTCGCTTACATACATAACACAAATCCAACTAACTCGATTACAGACACTAGACACTGAACTACTGACATCATGCACCAACAGACTCCCCCTTGGCAGTAGCTTCATATCTTTATCTTCAAACACGTGTCTTGTAATCTTCAATCTTTTATCTTCATCTTTAAGCATGCACTCCTTCTCGTACACATACCGAAACAACTCTTTGATATTTCCTCGCTTCGTCTTTCCAAGCAGGAATATAAAATATTTTCTTCTCATTCAGCACCTGCAGATCCGCTTGAGACAAGTCCACTTGATGCATCGGATCATACACTCTCAGCAGCTCTTGTTCATCTTCATCCTCCATTACTGCTTCAGCTGTTTCACAATCTATATACCACCACTTCAAATTTTTGAGCACATCCTTGGGCATTAGTTTCATCGGCACTTCTTTCAAACACCGGATCGGCTTATACTTCATAATCATCCAAGGCTTGCCATCTGCTCTCAATCATCTATCTTTGTCTTCAATAAGTTTTCCCTTTTGTGGTTTCAACAGCTCGAACTTCTTCTCTTTTATACTTTCCTTCCAAACAATCTTCCCAATGACTCTAGCCATATTATCATCACTTCTGTTTATCAATCCCAATCTGGCTAAGACTTTCACTTCACATTCTGGCAATGTATTCAACGATCTCAACAGCCTTTTGAAGTGCTGAACACCATCATATCTTTTAATCACGAAGAGCCTCAACTGCTCATCATATATCCAGCAAATAATCCCTTTTCTCGATTCAGCATAACCTCTAATGTTGTAACTCTTCTTAAACATAGTAGGGACCGCCGGTTTCTTCGTTTTTACGAACCACTGAGCATAGCCTTTTTTCCATCTTGGCTGCTCTTCCCATTCCTTCTCATCACTTCCCATATCTTTACTCATATCTGCCTTATCCACTTCCAGAATTTCATGCTCAATATTCTCTTCTACAATCTCTCCCTCTTCAATCTCATTGTCAATAACAATCTCTGCACCATCTTCTCTATCTCTTCAACTGGTAATACATCATCATCACCTACAAACTTATCATCCATCTCCTCAACTTCCACGACCACCACCTCATCACCTGTACCGTCAGCCGCACTTGTTGACTCCCCCTGAGATGTGGAAGTCCCAAGAGCTTGTTCAGTTCTTGGCAACTCTCCACCTGCACCTTTCGATGCATTGGGATCATCGTCTCGATCATTTCGCTTCTTAGTCCTCAGCTCATCGCCTTTACAGCTCGTCTTCCCCTGAGATGCCAAGAACTGCTTCAAAGCATCAATGATTTTGCCATGTTCTACCAGCAGGGATGACTGTATCTGATTCTCTGCAACAAGGCGTTGAATAGCATGGGTCTGGATAAGATTCACCCTTGATTGTTCTGCCACGACCCGTTCAAGTGCTGCTATTCGTTCTGAGTCTGATAAGGTTGCATCGAAATTAAACCTCAGATGTGATATATCTTGAGTGTACTGAGGAGGGATTTCCAATGTAACCGGGACCTCAGAAGTAGGCATAAACGTAACCGCAGGTGGTATCGTCACTGACAACCCTGCCGTCGCTACAACCGTCGACTCAATAAATGTTGCCACGACCTCCGTTGGAGTAAGAGTTGGAGGTGGCAAAGATACAATCTCAGGAGCCGATAGTTGGAATGAAATGGGTGGGAGGCCAAATGAAGATGAGGTTGCCACCACGGGAACGTCCGTGGCGCTTGATCTTGTAACAGGCAACGATGAAGGAACAATAGTCATACCGGACAGTGCGGGTGGAGTGAAATGTACCACCCTTGAGCTCTCACCAGCTCCCGAACCTGCACCTGTCCTGTCCCTTCTTGATCTGCGAACCAACTGATGTACTTCTTCCTCATAATCTGACTCGCTGTCATCATCGGTTCTCTTTCTTTTCCCCTGAATCCGTTCTTGGGTTACCAAAATTCGTCTCGCTTCATCCACTTCATCATCAGAATCAGAATCAGCCACCGTAGTAGCTGTCCTAGTAACATTCACACTCGAAACCCTTCCAACTGAGACCTGTACATTTTCTTCTGGATCAACCCGCTCCATATCAAAGAAGCCTTGACCACCAAACTCTGCATCAACGTCTACATTCTCTTCCGGTGACACAACAGGAGCAGCAGGTATAGCTTGAGGCGCTCCAGCCTGTTGTGGTTGAGGATCCCTAAACTCGTCCCCATGAGCTGGAACATACTCTGGGTTGATCAAGTACCCAAATAGTGGAGTATGTCGAGGACGGAGCTCAGGTTTGCTCCTCGCACTGGAAGATCAGCATTGAGCAAAGATCCTTTTACTTACACTTTCTACATATCGAATCGGGCGACGTTGAGGTAGCGTGGGAGCAACATGATTCAAGATCATTTGAAGGAATCTTGGATACATGAGAAATCTCTCACGCACCATCGCTCTTCTCTGTCGATCTATCTCGTAAAAGACCATCTGACTAAAGCTGTAACGCTTATTGTAAGTCAGAGCAGTCATAGCCGACTGCATGGTCGCGCCCATCCCATCAGTACCAGCCTTTCTCTCAGACATGCATACAATCATGACGTGCATGAGAAAGCGCCACTGGTCTAGCAAGAATCCCTTGCGTCTTTGAGTTTCCCCCAAGGGACCAGAATATCCCATCCTTAGAAACGCACCATCTCAGAATGGAGCTACAAAGTCTGTCGGATCGTCTCTTGTTTCATCTCCGAACTGCAAAGCCACCCGGATCTGTTCAGATGAGAACTGAACTATCTGATTATTGACTATTGCACGCATAACCGGGGGCTCGACACGACAGTCATATTCCACGGTCTGCCAGAAATCTTCAATGTTCGGCAAAGATATCGGCAGAGTTGTGGTAATCGCGTGGAATATACGCGAGCGAAGTAGAAATGTGATGATCTCGCGGAAATCATCAACACTGCTCGCATCCGGGTCCAGTGTGATGTACATGTTGTGCCCTGGGAAAAACTGTCGCTGGTTATCTCCTCCATCGTCACCACCTGCACCGCCTGCTCCAGCTACAGCAGCCATTTCTGCAACAAACAGGCAAAGTTAGATAAACGTCAAGGCGAATCACAAGTTCGCCTGTTACCATGAGCGAAGTTGTGATTTATTCTGTATAGGCGAAGTTAGAGGTGGGGCGAAGTTGGGAACAACTTCCTTCAACTTGAACTTCGTCTAATAAATGTTAAGTAAAAAGGGCCAGGCGAAGTTAAAGATAACTTCGCGTAACCACAACATCGCCTCAAATACTGTTACATAATTAATTATCAGGCGAAGTTAAGAATAACTTCGCCTAACCTGTAAGTTCGCCTGAATATGAATCGGCAACAGTTAGGTTTTCGAATCGACGTGTACTTGGTGAATTTGGAGATTGAGGACTCCGTAAAACATGTTTTTATGAAGTTCTAGATGATCAATATGATTACGACCACGTAATAACAAGTTTGAAAATCGGTTATTTAGTGTCGTCTAAACAGGGTCACGAATCGGGTCGAAACACACTTTGATTAACTTCAATTGACAGTGAATAGACGATATATCGAACCTACAAACCTTGAATCGGATTAGAACTGAAGAAAAAGTAACACAGATGAACAAGATCAATAAGTTCGCTTAGGGTTTCAGGAGATAAGTTCGCTGGGTTTTAAAATAATGAACAGTTTGACCTTAAAACTTCTTTATATAGGGTCAGAGTTATACCGGTGAAGTTATGAATAACTTCGCCTATGGCAGGCGAAGTTATGCACAAGTTCGCCGATATTAAACTTTACAAAACAAACCCCTATAATTTGAACAATTTGCAATTAAGTTTTAAAACATCCTTTAAAGAATTAAATGATACGAACAAGACCAAGTAACCAGGTATAAAAACATACAACTACATAAGTAAAAAAAATTTTAACAATTAAAGTACACGGGATCAAATTTCAGTCTCGACAGGGACTACCATGTTTTAGAAAAGATCCGAACAGGAATCATACTAATTACGTGACTGTCACATAGATCCGTGTTCAGCTGTATTATGACATAAAGAAACAGGTTGTAAGCAGGTAAATAACTTAAAATGGTTTTCATCGTTTCTGTGATACGGGTTAAGTTCAATTAAGCTCAAAACTTAAATGGGCAACAACTCAAAGATTATGATGCCTCCTATCTATTCTCAAAGCGTATTTGGCTTTCCCCAATTCACCCCGAGTTGACCTCGACCCGTAGTGTCTGATTAAATAGTAAGTACTCTGCGCTCTTCAGACTCTGCTTCCCGTTCTCTTTCTTACATCTTGATTGAGAAGTATTAACATTATGAACTCAAGAATGTCTCTATAACACATAATTTTTTTATTTATTTTTTTTTTAAGTATTTACAGAACTTCAGAGTAGTAAACAACTGCAAGTCCCGAATCTGGATCACTGCAGTTTCTTGACACGCTATCTTCATGGGAATCAGAACACTCACGGGCTCGTGTATGACTGGGTAATTGCTTTTCTGCCTATCATTCGGAAAGATATATATGAAGACATGCACAACTCTTAAGGAGTTTCCACGTAAAATCGAGTAGATTTAGTTAGTTTCACTTCTACTTTTACGCACCATAAAAAGCTACCATGACATACAATGACTGTTCTAAAGCCTTTTAGGCCTAATAACTTCACTAGTTAAGCACACAGAATCAGTAAATCTATCACTTTCCAAGGTTGGATCAATTTTCTGTTAAACATAGTAAAGGAACTTCCTACGAAGTAGTAGACTTGAAAAATAATTTCATCTCCCGAAAAAAAAATATTTAACTTCAATCGCCCCGATCAAATCGAAGTTTTCAGGTAAACGGCTATCCCGAAGATCCAATGGATCAGCTGGACCGACCACATACAAGTATGTGTCCTTCTAACTAAGTATGAACGACTAATTTTCAGCGAAAGAATAAAAACACATCATAAACCGCCCCGGTCACTTTCAGTCATCTGGTTAATGGCTATCCTCATATTCTACAAGTAGAAATGAGGACCAAACATGTCCGAAGATATGTCCTTCAAACTGAGGCAACCTACATAATTCTAAGCGATAGTGACATTTTTTTTTTTTTAAACAAAGACACAAAACACGGTTACTCGGGATTGATCTGTCACACCCGGCCCTGAGCGGCGGAAACAGCCGGGCGCGCGCGAGTGGGGATTGATAATTAAGCACGGGCCATTGCAAACATTCAAAGATTTTCATTGCGTAAGAAATGTTTAATACATTACATTGTTTAAAAGTTACATAAAAACATCCAAGTATAAAACTGAAGATTTCCTCGCCATATCCCCTTGCGCGGCGGGTAACCGTGCGCATCGAGGGGATAAAACCAAAATCTTCCAAAAAGCTTGTTTTAGATGTTCAGCGTGTGGTGCTCTAAGTGTGACTCCATGCGCTACCTAGTTATTTCCTGAAAGACACGTAAAAACATTTGAATCAGTATAAACTGAGTGAGTTCACAAGTTTTAGTAACTTGATAAATCGTATTGCATCATAATCATTCTGAAACATAATTCTGTTAGCCTCATTAAAACACATGCTTGGTAAAACATAGCTCTATCAATATATTCTGGTAAAATCGTTCCGCGGGTTACGCGCGAACATTTCTGGGAACTGTGCTCGTCTATGCAAAGTGGCGCTGCCACTACGAGCTAAACATAAGTAATACCGTCCCGCGGGTTACGCGCGAACGTTTCAGGAAAATGTGCTCGTCCATGCAAAGTGGCGCTGCCACTACGAGCTAAAACAATGTAATATCGTCCCGCGGGTTACGCGCGGACACTTCTGAAAAACCGTGCTCGTCTATGCAAAGTGGCGCTGCCACTACGAGCTAAAATAACATATTACCGTCCCGCGGGTTACGCGCGGACGTTGTGCCGGAAAACAAGGCGCTCGTCCATGCAAAGAGGCGCGACCCCTACGAGCGGGCTCAAACCCATAGTACTGCCCCATGACCATACTAGGCACTCGTCCATGCAAAGAGGTGCGACCCCTACGAGTGGGTGGATCAAACCAGCAGTCCCTACCCTTAGAGTTCCAATGGTAAAGTGATCACTTACTCGAGTTCTAGCGCACATACATCGAAAACCTTAGATAACCATTCGCATTGCTCATCATGAAACATAACTTAAACACAAAATCGCTTGCATAGCTTGTAAGTATACCATGATAAATCATTATTTAAGTACGTGTCCCTCGCCCCGAAAACAGTTTAAAAACAGTGAAAACAGTGAAAATAGGGGCTGTGAGACTCACCTGTGGTTCTTGTTATGGAATTAATCGAGATTCGGGTTTTCTTGGTGTTGGCCTCGGAATCGAAGGTCTAGAATACGATTAAATAACAAATATGTATATTAAGATCAAGATATATGGGTCGGAAAGTAGATCTCAAGGTTATAATCTCGGCTTACCTTGTAACAGGAACGGAATTGAAAATCAAAATAGATGCTTGGGAGATGATTCAGGGCAGATTTGCAGTTTTAAGAGAGAAGTTTGAAGTGTGTTGAGTGATAATTTTAGGTTACATATTTATAGGCAAATTCAATGGAACACAATCCCTTGATTTAGGGGATTGTAATCTTTTCATATCTAGGTGTGATGATGATAAAGTATGGAAAGTATTATTATTTATTCAAAAGTGGAGGAGTGGGTGAAAGATTCTGATTTTTGCAGGACATGCAGGTCTGTGGTTGGTGAAAGTAGGGTGGCTGATAGTTGACTGTTCATGCTACAGTGTGCTTTTGCCAGTGCACAGTAAAAAGTAGAAATTTTCTGAAACACGTTACTGTTTTCTTTTGGGCGGGAACAATTTCCGTAAATCTGAACATTTTGACTAAGTGTTCTGCGCGTATAACTTGGTGCGCATAGCTTTCTGCGTGTAGAACATTTCTTTGCTGCGGGTAGGTGCGTAACCTTCTCGCAGTTAGGGACATTTGAGTTTCATTTGTAGATTCTCCAGGTGGTCTTGGTATTTCAACATAGTGATCAGTCATGTTGAAGTCAATTCCATCCTGGAGCTTCAGACAAACTAGCTCTCAATGTTCCCGCCATGCGGGGAGGTTAGTTCCCTTCCGCACGCGCATAAACGATTTAGGGTGCACCCGCCTTAGCATCATGCGTGACGGTCAACCCATTAGACAACGTTAAGTTACATGAAAACATAAAGCCAAAACATTCACGCATGGCGCATATAACATATGCCCACGCTGGTTCTTAACATGGTGCGCTCGCGCATGGCGCATATAACATGCACGCGCTGACTAACATGGCGCGCTCGCGCAGGGCAAACAAATGCCCGCGCTGATTCTAACATATGCTCGCGCCGGGCGCACATAATGTGCCCGCGCTGATTCTAACATATGCTCGCGCCGGGCGCACATAATGTGCCCGCGCTGATTCTTAACATAGCGCGCTCGCGCAGGGCGCACATAACAAATGCACGCGCTGACTAACATGGCGCGCATAATATTTACAATCACCTAATTATTAGGTTGATTACTTAGTTTAAGGGATTGGGGAATTTACCGGGTGTCACATTCTCCCCTCGTTAAACGAATTTCGTCCCGAAATTTAGGAGACGTTGCTGGCAGAAGCCATGTTCTGAAAGAGGTGTGGGTATTTCATGCGCATCTGATCTTCTCTTTCCCAAGTGAATTCAGGCCCACGCCTTGAGTTCCATTGAACTTTTACCAACTTGATTCTGCTTCTGCGCAACCTTTGTTCTTTCCAATCGGTTACTGCTATAGGTTCTTCTACGAAGTGCAGCTGTTTGTCAATATGAATTTCTTCCATCGGTATAATCAACGTTTCGTCAGATAAACATTTCTTGAGGTTGGATACATGAAACGTATCATGAACTCCACTGAGTTCGGCGGGTATACGGAGTTTATAAGCAACTGGACCGATCCTCTCCAGATCTCAAAAGGTCCAATGTAGCGCGGATTTAGCTTTCCTCGCTTACCGAAACGGGGGACTCCCTTCCATGGAGAGACTTTCAAAAGTACTTTATCCCCTACTTGAAACTCCAACGGTTTCCTTCTCATATCAGCATAACTTTTCTGTCTGTCGCGTGCTGCCTTAAGGCGATCCCTTATCTGAAAAATCTTGTCTGTTGTTTCTTGGATCACTTCTGGACCAGTCATTTGCTTGTCGCCCATTTCAGCCCAACACAGTGGGGATCTACACTTGCGCCCATATAAAGCTTCGAACGGCGCAGCCTTAATGCTTGTGTGATAACTGTTATTGTAAGAAAATTCAACCAACGGGAGGTGGGTATCCCAACTACCTCCAAAATCGATCGCGCACGCGCGCAGCATATCTTCCAATGTCTGGATCGTTCGTTCGCTTTGTCCATCCGTTTGAGGATGATAAGCCGTACTCATGTCCAGTCGAGTACCTAACCCCTCTTGTAATGATCTCCAAAACCTTGAGGTGAACCGACTATCTCTATCAGAAATGATGGACACTGGGACTCCATGTTTTGAAACTACTTCTCGAATATATAGTCGGGCTAACTTTTCCATTTTATCAGTTTCTTTAATCGGCAGGAAGTGCGCTGACTTAGTTAGCCGATCTACAATAACCCATATCGTGTCATAACCCCCAGGTGTCCTTGGTAGTTTGGTGATGAAGTCCATAGAGATTTGTTCCCACTTCCACATGGGAATTTCTGGCTGCTGAAGCAACCCCGATGGTTTCTGGTATTCAGCCTTTACCTTCGAACACGTCAGGCACTTACTGACATACGTCGCGATGGCGCCTTTAAGATTGGGCCACCAATACAACATTTTAACATCTTGGTACATCTTGTCTGCGCCAGGATGTACGGAATACCGCGTCTTGTGAGCTTCGTTTAAAACTTGCTCGCGCAATCCTCCCTTGAGAGGGACCCATATGCGGTTAGCGAAATATAGATTGCCGTTCTCTTTCAGTTCCAAACTTTTAACCATACCTCCAAGGCATTCATTTTTAACAAACTCTGGTTTCAAGGCTTCTTGCTGAGCTTCTCGGATGCGAGTAGCGAGATCTGCGTGAATGGTCAATCTTAGAGCCTTGACTCGTAGCGTTTTTATTCGCTCCTTTCTGCTTAGCGCGTCTGCTACCACATTCGCTTTCCCCGGATGATACTTGATCTCGCAATCATAGTCATTCAACAATTCAACCCATCTTCGTTGCCTCATGTTTAATTCCTTCTGATCGAATATATGTTGGAGGCTCTTATGATCCGTAAAGATTACACATTTCGTACCGTAGAGGTAATGGCGCCAAATCTTTAGCGCGAAGACAACAGCTCCAAGTTCTAAATCATGCGTTGTGTAGTTCTTCTCATTGGTCTTAAGTTGGCGCGAGGCATACGCTATGACTTTGTCTCGCTGCATAAGGACACATCCAAGTCCCTGATGTGAAGCGTCGCAGTAAACAACGATGTCATCTGTCCCCTCGGGCAGAGATAGAATTGGCGCACTACATAACTTCTGCTTCAACATTTGAAACGCTGCTTCCTGGTTTTCGCCCCAAACAAACATCCTGTCTTTCTGAGTTAGCGCGGTCAGAGGTAGAGCTATCTTGGAGAAGTTCTCAATGAAGCGTCGATAGTAGCCAGCTAGCCCAAGGAATTGCCTCACCTCAGTTGAGGTTTTTGGCGCTTCCCAGTTTTCGATGGCTTTAACCTTAGAAGGATCGACGTGAATTCCTTTCTCGTTAACAACGTGACCGAGAAAGTGAACTTCTCTAAGCCAGAACTCGCACTTGGAAAACTTCGCATACAACTTTTCTTTCCTTAACAATTCCAAAATCATTCTCAGGTGTTGTTCATGCTCGGCCTTGGTTCGAGAGTAAATCAAAATATCATCTATAAACACAATCACAAACTTGTCCAAGTATGGTTTGCACACACGGTTCATCAGATCCATGAATATAGCCGGCGCATTAGTTAGCCCGAAAGGCATCACTAAGAACTCATAATGGCCATATCTGGTTCGGAAGGCTGTCTTTGGCGCGTCTTCCTCATGGACCCTAAGTTGGTGGTATCCTGACCGTAGATCTATCTTCGAATAATAACTGGATCCCTGCAACTGGTCAAATAAGTCGTCAATCCTCGGTAAGGGGTACCGATTTTTGACTGTCAGCTTGTTCAGCTCCCTGTAGTCAATACACATTCTGAACGAACCATCTTTCTTCTTTACAAACAGTACTGGAGCTCCCCAAGGTGAAAAGCTTGGGCGTATGAAACCCTTATCCAATAGTTCCTGTAACTGATTGGATAGCTCTTGCATCTCAGATGGAGCTAAGCGATAAGGCGCTCGAGCTACTGGCGCAGCTCCTGGGACCAAATCAATACGAAACTCGACTTGTCGCGGCGGCGGTAACCCGGGCAAATCTTCAGGAAAAACTTCTGGAAATTCGCGCACTACTGGTAAGTCTTCAATTCTTCGCTCATCTCCTTTCTCTACTACATGCGCCAGGAAGGCGTAGCACCCTTTCCTTAGGCACTTACGCGCCTTTAGGCACGAAATCAGTTTCGTCGCAACTCCCCTTCTTTCCCCTTGAATCATCAAAGTTTCTCCGTTCAACAGTGGAATCCGAACCTGCTTCTCATGACAAACAATCTCCGCGAGATTTTCGACCAACCAATCCATACCTACCACAATATCGAAACTTCCCAAATCTATTGGCAACAAGTTAATATTGAACTCATGACTAATACACATTGTTCAGTCCTTTCATTCGCGCATAACTGCCTACCATTGGCTAGTTCTATAGTATAAGGTTTGTCTAGCCTACTGGTTGCTAAGCCCAGGGAGTTTTTAAACTCATGGGATATAAAACTTAGGTCAGCGCCAGTATCAAATAAGACAGATGCATAATGACCGTTAAGCAAAAACGTACCGGTTACCACATTTGGCTCTTCCTTTGCTTCACCCGCGCCAATCACAAAAGCTCTCCCGCGAGCTTGGTTTCCTTTCTGTGGGCAATCCCGACTGAAGTGTCCAGGCTTCCCGCATGCGTAGCAGCTGTCGCTCGATCCAGCTTCTCTGATGCGACAATTCATCGCCTTGTGTCCTGGTCTGCCACATTTGGCGCATTCGATTTTTGTGCACTCACCATCGTGGTGGTACTTGCATTTGCTGCACCATGGGCGAGGCCCGCTGTATCCTTTCCTTGATGGTTCCGCGGCTTGAATCGCGTAAACCCTTGTGCTTTCCTGCTTCTTGGGCGGTGGTTGCTTGAAGTCTGATCCTCGGTGGGAGTTCCATTTCCTCTTGGAGTCAGAGGTTCGCTGCTCGTTCAAGCGAGCAGTCAACATACCCGCACGAACCGTATCCCTTGTAAGGGTGATGGCTCGCGCAACCGCCTCGTCAAAGGTCGGAGGTGCGGCGGCGTTGAGCGGGACTCTAACGACAGGAGGTAACCCAAAGATGTACCTCTCGATTTTCTTTTCTTCTGTGTTTGCCATGTCTGGCACCAGCTGGCAAAGCTCGTTGAAACGATTGGTGTAGGCATCGATATCCGTTCCTACCATGGTGTGGTTCCAGAATTCTTGTTGCAAGCTCTGAATTTCTGCGCGAGAGCAGAACTTTCTCATCATCATTTCTTTCAATTCTTCCCAGGTCTTGTGGAGAGCAACTTCTCTCCCCAATGTTTTCACTTGAAGCTTCCACCAAGATGAAGCTGCTTCTTGGAACATACAGGTCGCGTAAAGGACCTTCTGGTTTTCACTACATCCGCTGATGGAGAGAACTGTCTCCATCTTGTCAATCCAATTGTAGAGCCCAATGGCTCCTTCGGTGCCTTTGAACGGCCAAGGCCTACAGGCCATGAATGTTTTATAGGAGCATCCTTTGTCCAAGGCTCCTGATTCGGGTTCTGGGGTCTCGTTCTCTTGGCGACCCTGACTAGATTCGGCCTTGCTGGCCTCATGCGTTGCAATCGCCTGCGCGATTATTTCTGCGAGCTCCTCGGGTGTCATGGTAATTCCCTTGGCTCTGGTTGGAGGCATTCTTTTCATAAAAAGAAAATATAACAAACTTAGCGCATGTACTCAGAGCACATAATGTTCTTATCTCTAGACACTGTGACCCGTGTTCCTAAGTGCGTGTGTGATTTTTCTTTTGAAAATATTCTTTGAAAAATTTTTCATGCGATTCCCCAAAGGTTATAGTCTAGGTTAAAAACTTCTTTTCCTAGTTCGCTATAACCAGTGCTCTGATACCAATCTGTCACACCCGGCCCTGAGCGGCGGAAACAGCCGGGCGCGCGCGAGTGGGGATTGATAATTAAGCACGGGCCATTGCAAACATTCAAAGATTTTCATTGCGTAAGAAATGTTTAATACATTACATTGTTTAAAAGTTACATAAAAACATCCAAGTATAAAACTGAAGATTTCCTCGCCATATCCCCTTGCGCGGCGGGTAACCGTGCGCATCGAGGGGATAAAACCAAAATCTTCCAAAAAGCTTGTTTTAGATGTTCAGCGTGTGGTGCTCTAAGTGTGACTCCATGCGCTACCTAGTTATTTCCTGAAAGACACGTAAAAACATTTGAATCAGTATAAACTGAGTGAGTTCACAAGTTTTAGTAACTTGATAAATCGTATTGCATCATAATCATTCTGAAACATAATTCTGTTAGCCTCATTAAAACACATGCTTGGTAAAACATAGCTCTATCAATATATTCTGGTAAAATCGTTCCGCGGGTTACGCGCGAACATTTCTGGGAACTGTGCTCGTCTATGCAAAGTGGCGCTGCCACTACGAGCTAAACATAAGTAATACCGTCCCGCGGGTTACGCGCGAACGTTTCAGGAAAATGTGCTCGTCCATGCAAAGTGGCGCTGCCACTACGAGCTAAAACAATGTAATATCGTCCCGCGGGTTACGCGCGGACACTTCTGAAAAACCGTGCTCGTCTATGCAAAGTGGCGCTGCCACTACGAGCTAAAATAACATATTACCGTCCCGCGGGTTACGCGCGGACGTTGTGCCGGAAAACAAGGCGCTCGTCCATGCAAAGAGGCGCGACCCCTACGAGCGGGCTCAAACCCATAGTACTGCCCCATGACCATACTAGGCACTCGTCCATGCAAAGAGGTGCGACCCCTACGAGTGGGTGGATCAAACCAGCAGTCCCTACCCTTAGAGTTCCAATGGTAAAGTGATCACTTACTCGAGTTCTAGCGCACATACATCGAAAACCTTAGATAACCATTCGCATTGCTCATCATGAAACATAACTTAAACACAAAATCGCTTGCATAGCTTGTAAGTATACCATGATAAATCATTATTTAAGTACGTGTCCCTCGCCCCGAAAACAGTTTAAAAACAGTGAAAACAGTGAAAATAGGGGCTGTGAGACTCACCTGTGGTTCTTGTTATGGAATTAATCGAGATTCGGGTTTTCTTGGTGTTGGCCTCGGAATCGAAGGTCTAGAATACGATTAAATAACAAATATGTATATTAAGATCAAGATATATGGGTCGGAAAGTAGATCTCAAGGTTATAATCTCGGCTTACCTTGTAACAGGAACGGAATTGAAAATCAAAATAGATGCTTGGGAGATGATTCAGGGCAGATTTGCAGTTTTAAGAGAGAAGTTTGAAGTGTGTTGAGTGATAATTTTAGGTTACATATTTATAGGCAAATTCAATGGAACACAATCCCTTGATTTAGGGGATTGTAATCTTTTCATATCTAGGTGTGATGATGATAAAGTATGGAAAGTATTATTATTTATTCAAAAGTGGAGGAGTGGGTGAAAGATTCTGATTTTTGCAGGACATGCAGGTCTGTGGTTGGTGAAAGTAGGGTGGCTGATAGTTGACTGTTCATGCTACAGTGTGCTTTTGCCAGTGCACAGTAAAAAGTAGAAATTTTCTGAAACACGTTACTGTTTTCTTTTGGGCGGGAACAATTTCCGTAAATCTGAACATTTTGACTAAGTGTTCTGCGCGTATAACTTGGTGCGCATAGCTTTCTGCGTGTAGAACATTTCTTTGCTGCGGGTAGGTGCGTAACCTTCTCGCAGTTAGGGACATTTGAGTTTCATTTGTAGATTCTCCAGGTGGTCTTGGTATTTCAACATAGTGATCAGTCATGTTGAAGTCAATTCCATCCTGGAGCTTCAGACAAACTAGCTCTCAATGTTCCCGCCATGCGGGGAGGTTAGTTCCCTTCCGCACGCGCATAAACGATTTAGGGTGCACCCGCCTTAGCATCATGCGTGACGGTCAACCCATTAGACAACGTTAAGTTACATGAAAACATAAAGCCAAAACATTCACGCATGGCGCATATAACATATGCCCACGCTGGTTCTTAACATGGTGCGCTCGCGCATGGCGCATATAACATGCACGCGCTGACTAACATGGCGCGCTCGCGCAGGGCAAACAAATGCCCGCGCTGATTCTAACATATGCTCGCGCCGGGCGCACATAATGTGCCCGCGCTGATTCTAACATATGCTCGCGCCGGGCGCACATAATGTGCCCGCGCTGATTCTTAACATAGCGCGCTCGCGCAGGGCGCACATAACAAATGCACGCGCTGACTAACATGGCGCGCATAATATTTACAATCACCTAATTATTAGGTTGATTACTTAGTTTAAGGGATTGGGGAATTTACCGGGTGTCACATGATCATCCCATTCATCTCAACAAGGTTTTGAAAACGAGTTTTGTCAAACGCTTTAGTAAACAAGTCAGCGAAATTATCTAACGTATCAACCTTTTCGAGCACAATCAATTTCTTCGCAGCACAATCCCGTATAAAATGATGACGGATGTCAATATGTTTAGTTTTGCTATGCTTTACGGGATTGTTAGTTACTGAGATAGCAGCAGTGTTATCAATGCAAATAGGAGTATGAGTGAAATTCAGACCATAATCGCGCAACTGTTGTTGAATCCAAAGAACCTGGGAGCAGCAGTTGGATGCTGCCATGTATTCTGCTTCACAGGTTGAAATGGCGACTGAGGTCTGCTTCTTGCATTGCCATGACACTAATCTGCCTCCAAGAAACTGACATCCACCTGTTGTTGACTTCCGATTCTGATTGCACCCTCCATAATCAGAATCTGTGTAGGCGACCAACTCCAAGTCTCCTCCTCTCGTGTACCACAACCCCAGCTTAGGTTTGCCTTTGAGATAGCGCAATATCCTCTTCGTACCCTTCAAGTGAGATTCCTTTGGGTTTGCCTGAAAGCGAGCACAAAGACAAACTGCAAACATAATATCAGGCCTAGAAGCTGTTAAGTACATTAAAGAACCTATTATTGCCCGATATTGTGTTGGGTCCACGTCTGCATCGTTGTCTGAATCAGTACCCAATTTATGGTTGACGCAGACTGGAGTATCAAATGGAGTACTGTCCCCCATCTTGAAGCGTTTGAGAACATCATGGACGTACTTAGTCTGATGAATGAACATCCCATCTTTCTTCTGATCAACCTGCAGTCCTAAAAAGAAAGTTAGTTCACCCATAGCACTCATTTCAAACCTCTTTTTCATGACGGCCTCAAATTCCTGACACATGGCGACTTTTGATGCAGCAAAGATGATGTCGTCCACATAGACTTGCACTAGTAGAAAGTCGCTCCCTTTTCTCTTAAAGAACAATGTGCTATCAATCTTACCCCTTTCAAACTCATTCTCAAGCAAGTAATCGGATAGTGTTGAGTACCAGGCACGAGGGGCCTGATGTAGTCCATACAGTGCTTTACTTAACTTGTAAACGTGATCAGGAAAGTCTGGGTCAGGAAAACCCGGAGGTTGCTCAACGTACACAACCTCATCGACTTTACCATTAAGGAACGCACTCTTCACGTCTAGCTGAAATACCTTCATCTCCTTGTGTGCAGCAAATGCCAAAAACAATCGAATGGCTTCCAATCTCGCCACAGGAGCAAACACCTCATTGTAATCGATCCCCTCTTGCTGATTAAAACCTTTTACAACCAGCCTCGCTTTATTCCTGATAATAATCCCTTTCTCATCTCTCTTGCATTTGAAAACCCATTTTGTGCCAATCGCATGCACATCCTTCGGTTTTGCAACCAAGTTCCATACCTCCATCTTCTTAAACTGGGCTAACTCTTCTTGCATGGCTTCGACCCACGAGCTGTCCTTGAGAGCCATTTGATAGTTCTTTGGTTCAATCTGGCTGATGAAGCAGGTGTACAAGCATTCGTTAATTATGCCTGATTCTTTAATGCTTGTGTAAACACAGGTGTGCTCATTCAAGCTTTGTTTGTACACCGTCGGACAGATCACCTATCACGTTCTCCAAAGGGTGATTTTTGTGAAATCTCGTAGTCGGAACCGAACTGACTTGTAGATTGTCTTCTAGGTTCGAAGGTATCTCATCAATGGGTGATTGTTGTTGAGAGTGAAACGGATTGAAGAATTCCTCTTCTGTAGAGGCAGCAGGGGTATCGACAGCATTTGACGAGGAAGGTTGACATTCATCATACTGTGGTCGTTGCACCAAAGTGTCTTCCTCATCGTAAATCATCTTCGTAGCTAATCTCTCATCAACTTCTGCACAATCCAAGTAAGGCATGTTAAAAGATTTAAAAAGCCTATCATAGTCGAAAACCTCAATGGGTCCCGTGCTTGGTTTTGGTGATTTGTAACTTGTGATATCAGTGTTACACACCACCTCAACCTTGTTGGTCGATGTATTAAAGACTCGTCTGTTGGGAGTCCCAACAACATATCCAACTAAAATACCTTCGTCGGCTATTTCACCAAATTTAGAATTTGTCTTTAATATCGAACACGGGGACCCGAATGGTTCGAGACCACTCAAGTTGGGCTTTCTCCCATGCATAAGTTCATAACATGTTTTATTCAGTCTTTTA
This sequence comes from Bidens hawaiensis, assembly GCF_021521415.1. Lineage (NCBI taxonomy): Eukaryota > Viridiplantae > Streptophyta > Magnoliopsida > Asterales > Asteraceae > Bidens > Bidens hawaiensis. The sequence continues at coordinate 153,742 of NW_027505621.1, forward strand.
ACAATTAACACTCTATTAAGGATATAACAGGCTGTTGCAACAGCTTCAGCCCAGAACACCACAGGAAGCTTCGAATCAGCCAGCATGGTTCTGGCTCCTTCAATTAACGTTCTGTTCTTCCTCTCAGCCACCCCATTTTGTTGCGGAGTATACGGAGTGTTGTACTGGTGTTCTATCCCTTTTTGTAAGCAGAAAATCTCCATCTCATAGTTCTTGAACTCTGTCCCATTGTCACTCCTGATGTATTTAACCCTTTTCCCCATGATATTCTCAACCTTGGTAATCAAAATTTTTACCATCTGAACCGTTTCATCCTTTGACTTCAGGAAATATACCCAAGAATATCGAGAGAAATCATCAGTGATCACCAAGCAGTATGATGTTCCACCTAGGCTTTTTACATTCACAGGACCGAAGAGATCCATGTGAAGTAGGTCTAGGGTACTGACTATTGAATTAACCTTCTTGGTGTGATGGGATTTCTTGTGTTGCTTTCCCTTTTTGCACGATAAGCATTGATCTTCAAAGTTGAAATTCTTCAAGGGAACACCCAGCACCAACCCATTTTTGACAATGTAGTTCATTTTCCGAAGATGAATATGCCCCATTCTCCTATGCCATAACTCGGACTCCGATTCAGTTGCTTTTGACAGAAGCCACGATTCTTCTGTGGCCATCTCAGTCGACCTCATGTCCATAATATACGTATTCTTTTCTCTTGGAGCCTTCATAACAATCCAATCCTCTGGTATCCTGAAACCAGGATACAGCACGATCGCCTCATTCTTGGTAAAGTGCACGGTGTACTCTTTGTCACAGATCTGCGATACACTCAGCAGATTATGCTTCAGTTCTTCAACAAAATTCACTTTCTCTACAGTCATCTTTCCATTTGTCACCGTCCCAATTCCTGTAATCCTTCCACCGCTCTCTCCAGCAAAACTCACTCTTCCTCCTTGAACAAGTTTCCATTCGTGTAACAAATTCTTGTTACCCGTCATGTGCCGGGAACAGCCGCTATCCACAACCCATAGATTGTTTGCAGCCCTGTTCAACTGTTCCTGCACGATTAAAGCAGAGGATTAAAATCTGGGGACCCAAGACCTATTGGTCTTGGGTCGATACATCCCGTACTTTGGCTGTCCAAAGTTAGTATCAGAATAATTTCTGTAAGTCCTAAAAGGATACCTCCTTGTAGATTGACTATGAGGCCATCCAAACCTTCGTGAATTAAACGAATTATTATTTATGGTTTGGTTGTTAGCAGTGAAAAACTGAGATCGATTTCTTAGAAAACCTGGATTAGTCCAATTTTTGAACTTTGATGAGTTTTCATTTTTACCATTATTGTGATTACCGTTAGTTCTATTCTCAGTTTTTGAAGGCCTCATACCTCTGAATCTCTGCTTCAGAGGGCAATCAGCAATTAGGTGTCCTAATTGATTACATCTAAAACAACTCTTGTGTTCAACTTTCTTTTCAATAGTTGTCTTAGATGTTGAGGCTGCATTACTGCCCGTTTGTCTGACATATGGTGGGACATACGGGTTTAGTGGAGAATTCTTTTCAGTTGTTTTCTTTTTCTCTCCACATTTTAGTAACACTGCCTCTTGTTTTGTCTCACTCGACTCGGATGACTTGTCCGAATTTGATGAGACAGGACTAGGAGCAGAAATCTTAACATCAGAAACAGGCTTACTCGTTTCGCCTTTACTAAATTCTGGATCTTTAATAGTAACCTTAACCGGAACTGTCTGACCAAAATCAACATCAACAGATTTCTGATTACTAGGATCATAAGTATAGTTATGATTGTAAGGTGGTGGAACTTCATGATATCCAATTCCTCCCCTTTTAACTGGGGAACCTTGATCACTAACGAGGTGATCAAGTATAGCAGAGGAATTTCTGAATTGCTCAAGTTTTCTGTTAAGTTCCACCACTTTCACCTAGTGATCAGCTATCTGTTTATCCCTTTCAGCTATTAGTTTGGTTTTCTCTTCCAACACTTCATAGCTAAGATCAATTACTTGAATTTTTTCAGCTAGATTTGCTTTAAGACTTCTAATATCTTTCTCACTAGCTTTCATTTTTACCTTATAACTGTTTTCTCTAGCTTTAGTGAAATGATGATCTTCTTTTAATGTTTTAAATTGAGCATCCAAACTAATAAACTGATCAGTTATAGTTGTCAATTGTTCAGACAGATTTTCACATTTAGTACAAGGGAGTTTAGTACTTACCTCGGAGAGCTGGTCTGTCACTTCTGCCATGTAAGCTTCATTTTCGCCAGTTCCTTTCTCACTTCCTGCAGTTTCGATGTTCGCCAAATTGGCCTGTTCGAACACTTCTTCAACATGTAGGTTCCAGTTGTACTACCCGTTCTGTCTGGATATCATAGCTCTATTATCATTACCACCCCCACTCTGTTGTGTAGACCTGTTTTGACTGCGTTCTACACGTTCATTTGTGCACTCCTTCGCAAAGTGGCCATTCTGCTGACAGTTGTAACACCTAACCTTCGACTTATCAAACCCTGGTCTTTCACCAACAAACTTCCTACCAGTCTTCTTCATAAACCGTTTAACCCTTCTCACAATCATCGCCATCTGCCACTGCAGATCCATCTCTTCCAGATCATCAGCATCGATCTGATCATAGTCTTCGTCCAAAGTTGCTGGATCAACAATCTTACCCTGAATGTAATTTTCATACGAGGCAATGAAAGATGCATAGAGAGCAAACTGCTGTTCAGCAGATTTAACACTCATGGGCATCTTAGAGTAGTTGTTGTTCGAAACACTTGGGGAAAAACTACCCTTGGTTGCTTGAGGTTTAGAAGCATTAGTTCCACCAGCTACAAAGCACACATCACCATTCATGTTGAGAGATACATGACCTTCATGTGTTGAGTTAGCGCCCGACTCTCCCTTTGAGTAGTAAGCAGATGATTCAGACTTCAAACTTGAACTTGAGTTAACTTTTGCACCATACATTCCCGGATCTTGAACCTGATCAGTAGGTGTCTCTTTTCGAACCATGTTTAGTTCAAAAGTTCGTAGCTTGTTAACTGCCGTTTCCAAGTCATAGTCGGCAAACTCTTTGTCTTCTCTCATCAATACAGTGTACATCTCCCATTTCGGTGGGAGAGCATCAAGAAGCTTTTCCACGATCTCATCTTCTTTGTAAGCAATTGAATAATTGCTGAGTTCGGTCATCAGATGATAATATCTCGTGATGATATCATCAAGTGATTCATTCTTCAGATACTTGAAGACCGAGAATTGGGTTTTGAGTAGTTTAATCTTCGATGCACGTATCCCCACATTACCCTCAAACCGGTTTTCAAGTGCTTCCCAAAGCTCTCTGGCAGTTTTATACTTCCTGAAGGTATGAAGTATTTCTTGTGGAAGAGCCATTGTTATCGCTGCATGAGCTTTGCTTTCAGCCTCATACATTTTCTTTTCTTCTTCTTCCATCTTATTGTATTTCTTTATCTGTTCACGACCCTCATACAAAGCAGTTGGTTTAATGTAACCGTCTTGAATGCACACCCACATCTTAGCATCTTGGTATTTGACATACTGTTCAAAACGATCCTTCCACGCCACAAAATCGGTTCCCTTAAGCATCTTCGGTGCCTTAGTAGCTGAACCCGCTTCCACTTCCATCTTCACCAGTTCCATAATGTTTATTGAAGTCATCTTTCACGAAACACAAAGAAACCCAAAAAACAAAAATTTTATTCTTAACAGTACTGTAGGCGAAGTTGTGGATGACTTCGCTTAAATCTTAACTTCGCTGGAATTCTTAACTTCGCTTCCTTTTTAAATTCGCCTGATTCGGCGAAGTTGTAGATAACTTCGCTTGAGGTAAGCGAACTTGGGAGGTAGGCGAAGTTGTGGGTAACTTCGCTTGAGATAAGCGAACTTGTGAGGTAGGCGAAGTTGTGGATAACTTCGCTTAACCTTATATCTTCGCCGAAACCCTACAAACAGTGACGGCAACTTCGCCTGATGAACACGATGGTTTTGCAGGTTTGATTTCTGGATTTTGCGAGGTATGTAAAGGTGTTATGGGTTGTTTTCGATGGTGGGAGGTGAGTAGGACACAAAAACTCGGTAAACTCGTCCCGCGAATAGTCGAACGGAACGATTTCTACACCCGCGTGATAATCCCGAACCACACAATCACGAGCAAAAGCTTTGATACCAATTGTAGGTTCCCAGCCGGATCTACACGGAATATCTCGTTCTACGTAGGTGCGGAATCCCTACGTAAGACGTTACGAGCGTAGAAAACGATACGAGCTAACACGATCGAACACACGTTACAATAAACAAAGACACGTTGTATTGCAACTGGAAACACGTGATACAATGATCACTGAATACAACTCGATTCTTTTTCTCCCTAAACTCAGCCGTAACCTAATCTATATATAAGACGACAACTTCGCCTGGCATGTTCAGGCGAAGTTGTTCCTAACTTCGCTTGTTCCACAAGTTCGCCTATAACAAGCGAACTTGTGAGAACTTCGCTTACATACATAACACAAATCCAACTAACTCGATTACAGACATTAGACACTGAACTACTGACATCATGTACCAACAGTAGCAAGTAACAGGAGGTCAGAGATTCGATCCAGGAAGAAATTGATTAAAATCAGTTTGGTAGAGATTTTATCAAATCCAGTGGTGACCGAAAGACCAGTGGGCTGTACTCGCAAGTATATATAATTCAACCGAAAGCAAAAGTAAAAGTTGAATAGTGACACATCAAGTCATATCAAGATTGGAAGAAGGAAGACTCAATCAATGGCTGGCAAGAATAATGAATCCGTAAAGGAAGGAGGACCATCAATGGCGCTACAATGCCCAATTTTGAATTTAACAAATTATACAATTTGGGTAGTAAAGATCATAGCAATTTTTTATGTTCATGGAATCTCGGAGGTACTCGAAGAAGAAGATGCAATTGATGCTAAAAAAAATAGAATGGCTATCGCATATCTCTTTCAAGCAATGCCCGAAGAAATTGTTCTTCATGTTGCTCATCATAAGAAAGCATCAAACATATGGGCAGACTTAAAGGCTCGTTTTGTGGGAGCAGACAGGGTTAAAGAGACTAGATTACAAACTCTTGAATTTGAGTTTTAAGCCTTGAAAATGAAAGATACGGACACTATTGATGTCTTCACGGGAAAAATTAGTCAACTCGTGTCACAAGCCAACAACCTTGGATCCACAATCGATAATAAAAAAATTAGTCCGAAAACTACTTAAATCTGTACCAAAGAAGTACATTCAGATTGTTGCTGCAATTGAACAATTTGCATATCTGAATACTATGTTGTTTCAAGAAGCCTTTGGAATATTAAAAGCGTATGAAGAACGCATCAAGGAGGTAACCGAGGAAGAAGACAAACATAATAAACTTATGTTCACCAACACATCTGGAAAAGAAAAGTTTAAAGAACATAAGTGTAAGTATTGTGGCAACTGGAGTTCAAACCAAGGAAACTTTGGACAAGGCTGGGGTAAAGGTCGCTGGTCCGGGAAAAGTTAAGATGGAGAACAAGCTCATGAAGACAAAGGCCATGGAAAATTAGGCGAACCTATCTGTGAAGATAAAAGTCAAGTGAAATGCCATAAGTGCAACGAGCTCGGATATTATAAAAGTGAATGTCCAAAATGGAAGGATCAGGAGGCTCATCTCGTTTGGAGTCAAACTACACTATTATGAAGAAATAGCAAGTCATAATACAAGATCGAGATTAAGGGGGTGATTGTTGGAATAATCCCGATCTTGTTAAATATCTCGTTAGTTTATTATAGTTTTGTTAAACTTTGTTAAATAGACAGTTAACAAAGTTAGGGTGTAAATTGTAATTAGTTAATAGTTTGTTTAAGTATTGTAACTAGTTAGAAAAATAAACGAAGCGTTGTGTTCATTCAGGGAACGCGACGGTAGAATTGTAACCGTCGGTGGGTATAAATACCATCACCGACCACCATTGTAATCATTCAATCCAAGAAAAAATCAGTAATACATATAATTATTCGTATTCAATCGTGTTCATATATTTCGTTTAATTTCTGTCATATTGTGTTAATCGATTCTGAAGGCCGACAGTTTTAACCGGTTTGAAAAGGTAAAATAGATACCAAGACTATAGTTTGGTTACGTTTTAGATAGTTCAGTTTAAAAACTTGTTTTAGTTCAGGAACCTGTTGACTTCTACCCAGGGGGAGAGATTATCAACAAAGCAAAAAAAGGAACTACAAATGCAGAGACTCCATACATAGTTATTATCTATCTATCCACTTATTCAAAATCGTATTCTAAGGTGTGTTCTTAACATAATTCTTCTAACAGATTATCTTCTATTTTGTTTTCCTTTATAATTTCATCATGCCTAAAAAAACCATGCATCGCAATTACACAAAAAACAACACATTCAGATACCAATATTATAAAATTGAAAAGTTAAATTAGGGTAAACTGCTAACAACACAGATTTATGATTGATATTCAACATAATCCGTAAACCTAACATAGTTCGATTTGTTAATCGAAAAGCGGTTCATCAATTAGATCACCACAAGAATCAAATCGAACATTGTAGATCAAGAATTACAACTCGAATTAAGTATAAAATCCTAATATTAAAGTACTAACCCCTTGCTGCCGAGGATGATAACTTTGAGAAGCGTTCGTCTTCATGAAGACATAGTAATTGAATCAAGCAGATGTAAAAGGCGGCATGTCAGGGAAGAAGAAGTTGAGGCAGGGGTTTTGATAGGTTCAGCATGTGGGGATGAGTTCTCGTTGAAGGTCAGAAGACTGAAGAGTGGTTATGAAGAAACGAGTTATTTGGTATCCGGGTTAGGAGTATCCGGCTGTTAGATCATGACCGCGAGTAAGGCAAGATCAATGAGAGCTATCCATTAAGAAATCGAGCAATCTGATGCCTTTAGAAGGGGAGGGGAGCGACGTAAGAGCAACACGTAGGATTTTATGGTAGACAGTCATATAGATAGTTATATATATATATATATAAGGGAAGGTTAACGTGCTAAACGTGAGAATCAAGTAGAGTAATTATAGATACAAGTAGAGTAATTATGTAATTACATCATAGAGTAATTATTATAGAGTAATAACATAAATACTCTATTTGTATATATAATTACTCTACTTGATTCTCACTTTTGATACGTTAGTTTCATTTGTATTTGATCCAATCCCTAAATATATATATATATATATATATATATATATATATATATATATATATATATTTGTTATCTTCATAAATCATACATAAAATGTTCTAAATAATTAACAATGGGGCTGGTTTGTGTATGAAAATCTTGGGTAAAATATTGTAGGTAATTGTACTACAAATCACGATTCTTATTATCGTATTTTGTTACAGTTGATTCGGTTACCGTACATAATATAGAATGTCGTTTGATGTTTGAGTTATATATTTTGGATACCTGGTAAGATTAAATAATTGTTGGAATGTTTCTTAAAATTTTCGAGTTATCGGGCTCGGGTTCATTTGGGTTAAACTAAAACCTGTTCGTTTTGTTTTTATTTGGGCCAAGCCTATCGACGCACGTTTCGCTTCAACCAACACTATTTTCAGTATTTAACGATAAGAAAAAAAATAGCCCTATAATTGGGGTTGTCACAATAATAATAATAATAATAATAATAATAATAATAATAATAATAATAATAACAATAATGATAATAAAAAATAATAACGAATACTAATTACGTTAAGTTACAACTATAGGACATAATTGTAACCAAAAATGCTATACCAAACCCCTAAAAGTCTTTAACCATAATCCTATCATTAACCATATCTTCGAAGAGGTACATGCATATCAAATCATGCCTAATAGTCTAATCATGCCTAATAGTCTTATCCCAAGTCAATTTGGGTCTACCTCTAACAGGATCGGTCGCTTGTTTTTTCTTTACGTGCCCAGACCATCTTAATCTTCCTTCCCCTAACTTATATGTTGTACTAGTAACCCCTATTTTTTCTCGGAAAACGTCATTTCTTATTCGGTCAAACATTGTATTCCCGCACATCCACCTCAGCATTCTCATCTCTGCTACCTCTATTTTACATGAGTATGTCTTCTTGATGGCCCAACAATCTGTTCCATACAACATCGCCGGTCTAATGGTAACCCGATAAAATTTCCCATTTAATTTATTTGGGAACCTCCTGTCGCATAAAACTCGTGTAGCTGCTCTCCATCTGCACCATCCAACTTGAACGCGATGTGCCATGTAGATATCTATGTCCCCATCGCTTTGAACAAACGATCCTAAATACTTAAACTTCGTTGTCTGTGGAATCACTGGGTCTTCAATGGTAATCTAAACAACCTCCTCATCATTTGCCCCACTAAAGGGACAGTGAAGATACTCAGTTTTTGAGCGACTAATCCTTAAACCATTCTTCTCTAAGACTGCTCGCCACTCCTCTAGCCTCATGTTCAGATCATGTTTACTCTTAGCAACTAGCATAACATCGTCTGCAAAAATCATGTACCACGAAACCTGACTAAACTATAAACACCTTCAACTATATTACCATATGTTCGGTCTATGATGTTTGACTGCTAAAGTTATGAGTAACTGTAGTCACACTTTTCAGACCATAACGAAAGAGCGGGTGACGGGGGATTCATAGCTTTATATTTATTTATCTATATCTTTATTATATTATAATAACGATAGACAAATCCCTCCCCCCCTCCCTACGATCTTCTTTCTCCTTAAGGCTATGCGTAGTGGAGGGGTTACACATTGGACGAATTCTGACACTTGGAGCCCAGTCAGCAAATGGTAGGACTTTGTTTTTGAGGTCTAATGGTGTTGTAGCCCCCTCTAGTGCCACATCACCATTTTTTATTATTTTCTTTTAAGAATTAAACAAAACAAACAAAAAGCCACTAAATTAAATAATTAAATAAAAATATATTAAAACAAAAAAAACAATAAAAAAATACATAACAAAACAAAACTTATATCCATAATATTCGTGAATTTTTTCAACTCGTCGTCGCTGCAATAATGCGGCCTCTTCGTGTAACCCGACAATCTTCATATTCTTTACGCATTTCCCGCAATGTCATCATAGCGGCAATCTTTTCGTGTTGTTTGTTGCTTTCTCTCATGATAGTGGTGAGTTCCACGGCAATCTTCTCGTGTTGTTTGATAGTTTCTCTCAGGGTAGCGGTGAGTTCCACGGCATGGGTTTCGTAAGGAGGGAATGGGTGTTTCGCTTGGTTCGGGTTGTTTCTAGGATCCATTTTGGTTGTATTTTTGAAGAATTTGGTTATGTGTAGTGTATGAAATAGATATGGGTTTGGAGAAGAATGGTGTATGTATATATATTGTTTAAATTAAATTTGTTTTTTTTAATTTGACCGTTGGTAACACTAATAATAAGATTTTATTACTCCCTCCGTCCCAATTTAAATGTCCTAGTTTGACTTTTCAAGTCTTTCTTTTGCAACTTTGACCGTAAATATTTTTGTTCGTGTTTTATAACACTTGATGAAAATTATATCAATGTGAAATACATTTAAAACCCAATGCATTCATATATTTTACATCAAGTATTGTGTAACACAAACAAAAATATTGTCGGTCAAAGTTAAACAAGAAAGACCGAAAATGTCAAACTAGGACATTTAAATTGGGACGGAGGGAGTATTATTTTCCAAACAACAACGGCGACAAAGGTTTCTCATCCCCCCCCCCCCACATATCGCCACACATTTTGTCGGGGGCGGTGTTTTAGCCCCTATCGCCCACTTTTCGCCACCAAAAATCGCCCCGTACGCTTAGTCTAAGACGTGTTTTTGTTCAATGAACCTCACAGATCAAATCCTCATGTCCCCTTCAACCAATAAATACTCCTTGTGACCAGTTTCATATTGTTCAACTGATTCGTTTGGTTTCCAATAGTTTGATTAAAAGCTACACGCGCTTACATTTCATCCTTTAATTGAATGCTTAAAATTCGGCTACACTTCATTCATATTTCATATACAAGTGTTTCTGCGAATTGTGATTCAAGGGCTTTTTGGTTCGATTTTGAGGTAAAATTTCGGTGGTTGAAAGCGTCAAAGTCAGGCCTTTTCTTTACTACAATTTTGGTTATATCAAGTAATAGATTCCTGATTATTGATTGTTACTTGTATCGATGTTGTTGCAGAATACAATTTGATTGTCCTTAATATAACAATAGCAAAATGGCTCCAAAACTCACAATATTTCTTAAATCTGTCACGTACTTTGATTCCTTCTGCTCACTGGTTATTCGTGTTTGGTGTTCTCAATGTGAACCTGAATACATATTTGGCAAGATCATATAGCTTCCAAGATTTAAGCTACAATCATGGTTGTTTGCTCAAATTGCATATCAAATAGTTCGGTGTTGAAGGGCTGCCAATAAAAGTTGTTCACGGTACAAGGGTGTTGTCTTACCTACCCATTGTAAGTCTTCATCTTTTTATACTTCAGTTGTCTAAAATTTGCCACTCATACAACTCAAAAATAAATCAATGTAATATATTATTATTATTATTATTATTATTATTATTATTATAATTATAATTATCTAAATTTGAGCTGATTTATTAGTAGATTGTAGCATTTCTTTTAGGTTATGCATTATTAAATATACTCGAATCGACCCGTTCATAATTAAATGGGTTGAAATCCCTCTCTAATTTCTAGGGCTAAATCTAAGAATGAGAAAGCGTTGACCCGGTCATATTTGAATATCAGAATGCTAACATGGCAGGAAAAGTTTGTGTCTATTGTAGATATAGATCAGGATGGAGATATACAAATAGTGATAATTGTGGATATCTTGCTTCACTCTATTTTGCAGGTTTACAAACATCTCGGTATCTTACTATGTGTTGTATGTGAACAATATAGTTTTAACATTAATTAATGTTTATGACCGGATAATTATCCAGAAAGACTTGGAAAAAATGTTTGTGTCACACCCCAACCTAGGGCTGAACATGCCGGGGCGCGAAATTGATTGTATCATAGCTCAGAAGACACTAAATAAAATACATGTGTCAATATCTAAATTATTCATTCATATATCAATTTTCAAAAGCACAAACATTGTCTTAACAATAATGTTACAAATAAATAATAAATAACTTAAAACAAAAAAAGAGTGTTCTTCAATCATCAAGCAACCTAGGGTCTCATCTAACTTCCAATACATGATTCATCCGATAAAGCTACCTGCGCCATGCGTGAAAATATATATTTTTCAACATAAAGTTGAGCAAGTAAACCACAATTTTTAAGTATATATAATAATAAAATGACAATTCCATGCGATAATTGTAAATCACTACGACTAGTATAACAATAAATAAAAGTTGTCTTTTCAACCGAATCGTATTGATAACGGTTTACTCCGACGGCGTATGATCATACTAATGAGGATGAGATACCAACCACCACAACAAAAAGTAAACACATTGTCACATTCACACGTATCAACTAATCAAGCAATTTCAAAAACGCATATATTGGAATCATAGTGTAAATCAATAATAAATTTGGTTGTGAACGCATAACGCCCCCGTAATTATAAAGCGATAAAAAGGTGGATGTGAATTTACTTTCCTTTAATGAGAGATAAACGAGGATGAGATAATAAAAGAAGAGGCTAGGATGGAAAACGATCAAGCTTCCCGAGATTTGCCGAAAATTAATCCTAGTTGTTAACGATAAAGTGAGTTAAATATAACTAACAAAATAATAAGACGGACCTTGGGTCTCGATGAGGTCATTTTATTATGGTTGTTTATTATCGTTAACGTGATTATCGTTATTGTAATTATTACTATTATTATTATTATTATTATTAATAATACGTACATGAATCTTTAAAAGTTGGAAAATTAATACGTACATGAATCTTTAAAATGAATACAATTTGGGTTATCAAACGAGTTATCATATATATATTCATACATATGTATAAAAGATTTATGAAGAAAAACGACAAGTCTAGAGGTTCGGTATAATCAATCTTCGTTTATTAAATGTTATAAACATAAATTAATATAAAAGATAATTGTTTAAAGGGGTTAAAAAAATTAAAATCAAAACCTCGTCCAGGGCGGCTCGAACCCGCGCCTGGCCGGTTTTAGTGATTTAAACAAACACGCACCAGCCATTGGGCCGGGGCTACAACTTGTGAAAGAAAACGTTAACAATAATATAAGTACAGAAAGCCAAAGAAACCCCTAAAATTATATATGAACCCTAGATCTGGGTTCGTTTGATTCGTTTATAATTGATACAAATTGAGTTAGGGCTTTTGCTTATTGATTGAAAATGACCATCGAGCAATGATTAATTACCAAAATTGATGTTGTAACGAGGGTGAACGGCCGATAGGATTTCACGGCTCAAGCACGAAGTCGAAAGGGGTCTAGGCGGCTTTGTAAACTGAAAATAGATTAGGATTTAGTGTCGTGAGGTAGAGGTGAGTGTGTCTGCAGGTTTAATTGGATTATTAACAAGTTTATATTGTGTTTTAAGATTGATTAGGTCCGCGATTCGATATTAAAGAATTAGCTATCAATTGCTCATAGTTTACCAAGTTTAGGGTGTCGGTGCGATCGTATTAAGGTAAGGAATGATCTTATGTGATCAATTTCGTTTAATATGGCCGAGAATTGAGGAACAAGTAATGGGGGGGGTTTTTGGTTTCGGCACTGAGAGGGAGAAGGAGGAGGGAAAGAGGATGAATATTATTTGCAACCAGGTCCTTGAATAGTTGATGGTTCAAAAGTAAATTAAAGTTCATTGAGGGGTTAATTTTGTACATGAAACCTAGTTATAAACAAATAAAATAAATAAATTAATTAAATAATAGACATAACGAAATTTATTGATAAAATACCTGAACCCAAACCCGGGTCGGGTAATGATTACAAAACCGAAAGGGAACGGAAAACCTGAAATGTTACAACATTCACTACTTTAGAAAATTTTGTCCCGAAATTAGAAATTAAGCCGTAACGAAGAGGTACGGGTACTTGGATTCCATTTGGTCTTTATGTTCCCAAGTGAACTCGGGACCACGTCTAGATTACCAACGAACCTTGACAAGCGGAATACGGCTACGCTTGGTTTTTTTGTCCATATGATCCACGATTTCAGCAGGCTTCTTGATAACGCGCATAGACTCATCAACTTGGACTTCGTTGAGGGGTATGTGGAGATTCCCCTCGGCTAACCACTTCTTGAGATTGGCAACATGAAAAGTTGGATTAACATTGGAGAGCTCTTCTGGGAGATTGAGACGATACGCAACATTACCAACCCTTTCAACGATCTCAAACGGGACAACAAAACGAGGAGATAATTTGTTCCTTTTGCCAAAATGAACTACCCCTTTCCAAGGAGATACTTTAAGTAGAACTTGGTCACCAACATTGAACTCGAGAGGTTTACGATGCTTATCGGCGTAGCTCTTTTGATGGCTACGAGCGGCAAAAAGATTATGACGAATAAGAGCGATTTGATCAGAAGTTTCTTGAACAAGCTTGGACCGGTGATTTGCGATTCACCAACCTCGCTCCAACAAATCGGGGAACGACATTTTCGGCCATAGAGAGCTTTAAAAGGTGCCATGCCAATACTAGCGTGGAAGCTATTATCAACAAAGCAAAAAAAGGAACTACAAATGCAGAGACTCCATACATAGTTATTATCTATCTATCCACTTATTCAAAATCGTATTCTAAGGTGTGTTCTTAACATAATTCTTCTAACAGATTATCTTCTATTTTGTTTTTCTTTATAATTTCATCATGCCTAAAAAAACCATGCATCGCAATTACACAAAAAACAACACATTCAGATACCAATATTATAAAATTGAAAAGTTAAATTAGGGTAAACTGCTAACAACACAGATTTATGATTGATATTCAAAATAATCCGTAAACCTAACATAGTTCGATTTGTTAATCGAAAAGCGGTTCATCAATTAGATCACCACAAGAATCAAATCGAACATTGTAGATCAAGAATTACAACTAGAATTAAGTATAAAATCCTAATATTAAAGTACTAACCCCTTGCTGCCGAGGATGATAACTTTGAGAAGCGTTCGTCTTCATGAAGACATAGTAATTGAATCAAGCAGATGTAAAAGGCGGCATGTCAGGGAAGAAGAAGTTGAGGCAGGGGTTTTGATAGGTTCAGCATGTGGGGATGAGTTCTCGTTGAAGGTCAGAAGACTGAAGAGTGGTTATGAAGAAACGAGTTATTTGGTATCCGGGTTAGGAGTATCCGGCTGTTAGATCATGACCGTGAGTAAGGCAAGATCAATGAGAGCTATCCATTAAGAAATCGAGCAATCTGATGCCTTTAGAAGGGGTGGGGAGCGACGTAAGAGTAACACGTAGGATTTTATGGTAGACAGTCATATAGATAGTTATATATATATATATAAGGGAAGGTTAACGTGTTAAACGTGAGAATCAAGTAGAGTAATTATAGATACAAGTAGAGTAATTATGTAATTACATCATAGAGTAATTATTATAGAGTAATAACATAAATACTCTATTTGTATATATAATTACTCTACTTGATTCTCACTTTTGATACGTTTGTTTCATTTGTATTTGATCCAATCCCTATATATATATATATATATATATATTTGTTATCTTCATAAATCTTACATAAAATGTTCTAAATAATTAACAATGGGGCAGGTTTGTGTATGAAAATCTTGGGTAAAATATTGTAGGTGATTGTACTACAAATCACGATTCTTATTATCGTATTTTGTTACAGTTGATTCGGTTACCGTACATAATATAGAATGTCGTTTGATGTTTGAGTTATATATTTTGGATACCCGGTAAGATTAAATAATAGTTGGAATGTTTCTTAAAATTTTCGAGTTATCGGGCTCGGGTTCATTTGGGTTAAACTAAAACCGGTTCGTTTTGTTTTTATTTGGGCCAAGCCTATCGATGCACGTTTCACTTCAACCAACACTATTTTCAGTATTTAACAATAAGAAAAAAAATAGCCCTATAATTAGGGTTGTCACAATAATAATAATAATAATAATAATAATAATAATAATAATAATTAATAACGAATACTAATTACGTTAAGTTACACCTATAGGACATAATTGTAACCAAAAATGCTATACCAAACCCCTAAAAGTCTTTAACCATAATCCTATCATTAACCATATCTTCGAAGAGGTACATGCATATCAAATCATGCCTAATAGTCTAATCATGCCTAATAGTCTCATCCCAAGTCAATTTGGGTCTACCTCTAACAGGATCGGTCGTTTGTTTTTTCTTTACCTACCCAGACCATCTTAATCTTCCTTCCCCTAACTTATATGTTGTACTAGTAACCCCTATTTATTCTCGGAAAACGTCATTTCTTATTCGGTCAAACATTGTATTCCCACACATCCACCTCAGCATTCTCATCTCTGCTACCTCTATTTTACGTGAGTGTGCCTACTTGATGGCCCAACAATCTGTTCCATACAACATCGCCGGTCTAATGGTAACCCGATAAAATTTCCCATTTATTTTATTTGGGAACCTCCTGTCGCATAAAACTCTTGTAGCTGCTCTCCATCTGCACCATCCAACTTGAACGCGATGTGCCATGTAGCTATCTATGTCCCCATCGCTTTGAACAGACGATCCTAAATACTTAAAATTCGTTGTCTGTGGAATCACTGGGCCTTCAATGGTAATCTAAACAACCTCCTCATCATTTGCCCCACTAAAGGGACAGTGAAGATACTCAGTTTTTGAGCGACTAATCCTTAAACCATTCGTCTCTAAGACTGCTCGCCACTCCTCTAGCCTCATGTTCAGATCATGTTTACTCTTAGCAACTAGCATAACGTCGTCTGCAAAAATCATGTACCACGAAACCTGACTAAACTATAAACACCTTTAGCTATATTACCATATGTTCGGTCTATGATGTTTGACTGCTAAAGTTATGAGTAACTGTAGTCACACTTTTCAGACCATAACGAAAGAGCGGGTGACGGGGGATTCATAGCTTTATATTTATTTATCTATATCTTTATTATATTATAATAACGATAGACAAATCCCTCCCCCCCTCCCTACGATCTTCTTTCTCCTTAAGGCTATGCGTAGTGGAGGGGTTACACATTGGATGAATTCTGACACTTGGAGCCCAGTCAGCAAATGGTAGGAATTTGTTTTTGAGATCTAATGGTGTTGTAGCCCCCTCTAGTGCCACATCACCATTTTTTATTATTTTTATTTAAGAATTAAACAAAACAAACAAAAAGCCACTAAATTAAATAATTACATAAAAATATATTAAAATAAAAAAACATTAAAAAAATACTTAACAAAACAATACTAATATCCATAATATTCGCGCATTTTTTCAACTCGTCGTCGCTGCAATAATGCGGCCTCTTCGTGTAACCCGACAATCTTCATATTCTTTACGCATTTCCCGCAATGTCATCATAGCAGCAATCTTTTCGTGTTGTTTGTTGCTTTCTCTCATGATAGCGGTGAGTTCCACGGCAATCTTCTCGTGTTGTTTGATAGTTTCTCTCAGGGTAGCGGTGAGTTCCACGGCATGGGTTTCGTAAGGAGGGAATGGGTGTTTCTGTTGGTTCGGGTTGTTTCTAGGATCCATTTTGGTTGTATTTTTGAAGAATTTGGTTATGTAGTGTATGAAATAGATATGGGTTTGGAGAAGAATGGTGTATGTATATATATTGTTTAAATTAAATTTATTTTTTTTAATTTGACCGTTGGTAACACTAATAATAAGATTTTATTACTCCCTCCGTCCCAATTTAAATGTCCTAGTTTGACTTTTCAAGTCTTTCTTTTGCAACTTTGACCGTAAATATTTTTGTTCGTGTTTTATAACACTTGATGAAAATTATATCAATGTGAAATACATTTAAAACCCAATCCATTCATATATTTTACATCAAGTATTGTGTAACACAAACAAAAATATTGTCGGTCAAAGTTAAACAAGAAAGACCGAAAATGTCAAACTAGGACATTTAAATTGGGACGGAGGGAGTATTATTTTCCAAACAACAACGGCGACAAAGGTTTCTCATCCCCCCCCCCCACATATCGCCACACATTTTGTCGGGGGCGGTGTTTTAGCCCCTATCGCCCACTTTTCGCCACCAAAAATCGCCCCGTACGCTTAGTCTAAGACGTGGTTTTGTTCAATGAACCTCACAGATCAAATCCTCATGTCCCCTTCAACCAATAAATACTCCTTGTGACCAGTTTCATATTGTTCAACTGATTCGTTTGGTTTCCAATAGTTTGATTAAAGGCTACACGCGCTTACATTTCATCCTTTAATTGAATGCTTAAAATTCGGCTACACTTCATTCATATTTCATATACAAGTGTTTCTGCGAATTGTGATTCAAGGGCTTTTTGGTTCGATTTTGAGGTAAAATTTCGGTGGTTGAAAGCGTCAAAGTCAGGCCTTTTCTTTACTACAATTTTGGTTATATCAAGTAATAGATTCCTGATTATTGATTGTTACTTGTATCAATGTTGTTGCAGAATACAATTTGATTGTCCTTAATATAACAATAGCAAAATGGCTCCAAAACTCACAATATTTCTTAAATCTGTCACGTACTTTGATTCCTTCTGCTCACTGGTTATTCGTGTTTGGTGTTCTCAATGTGAACCTGAATACATATTTGTCAAGATCATATAGCTTCCAAGATTTAAGCTACAATCATGGTTGTTTGCTCAAATTGCATATCAAATAGTTCGGTGTTGAAGGGCTGCCAATAAAAGTTGTTCACGGTACAAGGGTGTTGTCTTACCTACCCATTGTAAGTCTTCATCTTTTTATACTTCAGTTGTCTAAAATTTGCTACTCATACAACTCAAAAATAAATCAATGTAATATATTATTATTATTATTATAATTATCTAAATTTGAGCTGATTTATTAGTAGATTGTAGCATTTCTTTTAGGTTATGCATTATTAAATATACTCGAATCGACCCGTTCATAACTAAATGGGTTGAAATCCCTCTCTAATTTCTAGGGCTAAATCTAAGAATGAGAAAGCGTTGACCCGGTCATATTTGAATATCAGAATGCTAACATGGCAGGAAAAGTTTGTGTCTATTGTAGATATAGATCAGGATGGAGATATACAAATAGTGATAATTGTGGATATCTTGCTTCACTCTATTTTGCAGGTTTACAAACATCTCGGTATCTTACTATGTGTTGTATGTGAACAATATAGTTTTAACATTAATTAATGTTTATGACCGGATAATTATCCAGAAAGACTTGGAAAAAATGTTTGTGTCACACCCCAACCTAGGGCTGAACATGCCGGGGCGCGAAATTGATTGTATCATAGCTCAGAAGACACTAAATAAAATACATGTGTCAATATCTAAATTATTCATTCATATATCAATTTTCAAAAGCACAAACATTGTCTTAACAATAATGTTACAAATAAATAATAAATAACTTAAAACAAAAAAAGAGTGTTCTTCAATCATCAAGCAACCTAGGGTCTCATCTAACTTCCAATACATGATTCATCCGATAAAGCTACCTGCGCCATGCGTGAAAATATATATTTTGTCAACATAAAGTTGAGCAAGTAAACCACAATTTTTAAGTATATATAATAATAAAATGACAATTCCATGCGATAATTGTAAATCACTACGACTAGTATAACAATAAATAAAAGTTGTCTTTTCAACCGAATCGTATTGATAACGGTTTACTCCGACGGCGTATGATCATACTAATGAGGATGAGATACCAACCACCACAACAAAAAGTAAACACATTGTCACATTCACACGTATCAACTAATCAAGCAATTTCAAAAACGCATATATTGGAATCATAGTGTAAATCAATAATAAATTTGGTTGTGAACGCATAACGCCCCCAAAATTATAAAGCGATAAAAAGGTGGATGTGAATTTACTTACCTTTAATGAGGGATAAACGAGGATGAGATAATAAAAGAAGAGGCTAGGATGGAAAACGATCAAGTTTCCCGAGATTTGCCGACAATTAATCCTAGTTGTTAACGATAAAGTGAGTTAAATATAACTAACAAAATAATAAGACGGACCTTGGGTCTCGATGAGGTCATTTTTTTATGGTTGTTTATTATCGTTAACGTGATTATCGTTATTGTAATTATTATTATTATCATTATTATTATTATTATTATTATTATTATTATTATTATTATTATATTTGCTTTCTTTACGCTAATAAAATAAATGTTTATAAAGTGACATAAAAGTTGGAAAATTAATACGTACATGAATCTTTAAAATGAATACAATTTGGGTTATCAAACGAGTTATCATATATATATTCATACATATTGTAAAAGATTTATGAAGAAAAACGACAAGTCTAGAGGTTCGGTATAATCAATCTTCGTTTATTAAATGTTATAAACATAAATTAATATAAAAGATAATTGTTTTAAGGGGTTAAAAAAATTAAAATCAAAACCGCGTCCAGGGCGGCTCGAACCCGCGCCTGGCCGGTTTTAGTGATTTAAACAAACACGCACCAGCCATTGGGCCGGGTCTACAACTTGTGAAAGAAAACGTTAACAATAATATAAGTACAGAAAGCCAAAGAAACCCCTAAAATTATATATGAACCCTAGATCTGGGTTCGTTTGATTTGTTTATAATTGATACAAATTGAGTTAGGGCTTTTGCTTATTGATTGAAAACGACCATCGAGCAAAGATTAATTACCAAAATTGATGCTGTAACGAGGGTGAACGGCCGATAGGATTTCACGGCTCAAGCACGAAGTCGAAAGGGGTCTAGGCGGCTTTGTAAACTGAAAATAGATTAGGATTTAGTGTCGTGAGGTAGAGGTGAGTGTGTCTGCAGGTTTAATTGGATTATTAACGAGTTTATATTGTGTTTTAAGATTGATTAGGTCCGCGATTCGTTTTTAAAGAATTAGCTATCAATTGCTCATAGTTTACCAAGTTTAGGGTGTCGGTGAGATCGTATTAAGGTAAGGAATGATCTTATGTGATCAATTTCGTTTAATATGGCCGAGAATTGAGGAACAAGTAATGGGGGGGTCTTTGGTTTCGGCAGTGAGAGGGAGAAGGAGGAGGGAAAGAGGATGAATATTATTTGCAACCAGGTCCTTGAATAGTTGATGGTTCAAAAGTGAATTAAAGTTCATTGAGGGGTTAATTTTGTACATGAAACCTAGTTATAATCAAATAAAATAAATTAATTAATTAAATAATAGACATAACGAAATTTATTGATAAAATACCTGAACCCAAACCCGGGTCGGGTAATGATTACAAAACCGAAAGGGAACGGAAAACCTGAAATGTTACAACATTCACTACTTTAGAAAATTTTGTCCCGAAATTAGAAATTAAGCCGTAACGAAGTGGTACGGGTACTTGGATTCCATTTGGTCTTTATGTTCCCAAGTGAACTCGGGACCACGTCTAGATTACCAACGAACCTTGACAAGCGGAATGCGGCTACGCTTGGTTTTTTTGTCCATATGATCCACGATATCAGCAGGCTTCTTGATAACGCGCATAGACTCATCAACTCGGACTTCGTTGAGGGGTATGTGGAGATTCCCCTCGGCTAACCACTTCTTGAGATTGGAAACATGAAAAGTTGGATGAACATTGGAGAGCTCTTCTGGGAGATTGAGACGATACGCAACATTACCAACCCTTTCAACGATCTAAAACGGGCCAACAAAACGAGGAGATAATTTGTTCCTTTTGCCAAAATGAACTACCCCTTTCCAAGGAGATACTTTAAGTAGAACTTGGTCACCAACATTGAACTCGAGAGGTTTAAGAAGCTTATCGGTGTAGCTCTTTTGATGGCTACGAGCGGCAAAAAGATTTTGACGAATAAGAGCGATTTGATCAGAAGTTTCTTGAACAAGCTTGGGACCGGTGATTTGCGATTCACCAACCTCACTCCAACAAATTGGGGAACGACATTTTCGGCCATAGAGAGCTTTAAAAGGTGCCATGCCAATACTAACGTGGAAGCTATTATTGTAGGAAAACTCTACAAGTGGTAAGTGAGTATCCCAATTTCCACCAATATCTAGTATGCAAGAGCGGAGCATATCTTCGAGAGTTTGAATTGTTCTCTCGGATTGATATCGGTTTGTGGGTGATAAGCGGTGCTTAGATCAATACGGGTACCCAAGGCGGTTTGCAAAGATCTCCAAAAATGAGAGGTAAACCGACCATCCCGATCGGAAATAATGGTCAAAGGCGTTCCATGGTGGCAAATGATGTTCTTTACATGGAGTCGGGCTAATTCGCTTACGGAGGATTTTTCTCGGAATGGTATGAAATGAGTTGACTTGGTCAAACGGTCGACAATCACCCAAATACAATCATTGCGGCTTTGAGTAGTGGGGAGTTTAGTAACGAAATCCATGGCAATGTCTTCCCATTTCCAAACGGGGATCGGAGGTTGCTCGAGCTAACCAAACGGCTTTTGATGCTCGGCTTTAACCTTAGAGCAAGTGAGGCATTTAGATACATACACCGTGATATCTTTCTTCATTCCCGGCCACCAAAACATGGTACGAAGAATGACATACATTTTATCCTCACCGGGATGAATAAAGTATCGTGACTTATGAGTTTCATCGAGGATGAACATGAGAAGATCGTCACGATCGGGAATCCATAAATGGTCCAAGTAATAGAGTAATCCATTGCGTTTGGTTTCAAGTTGGAGTTCGGCGCCACACGACATCTCGTCGTATAGGTTACCCTCGGAGACGGAAACGTGTTGTGCGTCGAAGATGCGGTATTGGAGGTCAGATTGGATGGTGACACAATGGAGCAAGACAGATTTAACATGACTCTTACGACTAAGAGCATCGGCCACGACATTCGCTTTCCCGGGGTGGTAGCGAATTTCGCAATCGTAATCGCTTAACAATTCGACCCATCTTCTTTGTCTCATATTGAGGTCCTTTTGGTCGAAAATGTGTTTTAAACTTTTATGGTCGGTGAAGACCAAACATTTCGGGCCGTAAAGGTAGTGTCTCTAAATTTTCAAGGCAAACAGGACCGCACCAAGTTCGAGTTCGTGCGTCGTGTCATTTTTCTCGTGCACCTTGAGTTGACGCGAAGCCTAAGCAATGATCTTATCTCGTTGCATAAGAACACAACCAAGACCTTGAATAGAAGTGTCACAAAAGACAACAAAATCGTTGTTGCCCTTGGGAAGAGCAAGGATTGGAGCATTGAAAAGCATGTCCTTAAGAGTTTTAAAAGCTTCCTCTTGATCGAAACCCTATTCGTAAGCTTTCCCTTTGTGGGTTAGTGCGGTAAGGGGTGAAGCAGTCTTCGAAAAGTTGCGGATAAAACGACGGTAATACCCCGCTAAACCAAGAAATGAACGAACCTCCATTGGAGAGGACGGGGTCACCCAATTTTTAACGGCCTCAATTTTTGCGGGATCAACGTGAATACCCTTGTCGTTAACAATGTGGCCCAAGAATTGAACTTGCTTTAACCAAAATTTGTATTTGGAAAACTTAGCATAAAGTTGTTCCTTTCGTAACAAGTCGAGAATGGCGCGCAAATGTTCTTTGTGCTCGGTCTCGGATTTAGATTATATAAAGATATCATCGATGAAAATAATCACGAACTTATCGTGGAAGGGTTTACAAACGTGATTCATAAGATCCATGAAAATGGCAGGAGCATTAGTCAAACCAAAAGGCATAACTCGGAATTCAAAGTGGCCATAACGAGTACGGAAGGCGGTCTTGGTTATGTCATCTTCGTGGACATGGAGTTGGTGATAACCCGGACGGAGATCAATCTTAGAGAAATATGCGGCTCCTTGGAGTTGATTGAAAAGATCATCGATAACGGTTCTTGATAGTAAGCTTGTTAAACTCACGGTAATCGATACACATACGAAGAGTATCGTCTTTCTTCTTAACAAACAAGACGGGCGCGCCCCATGGAGACGAACTCGGGCGAATAAAACCCTTTTCCGTGAGTTCTTGGATTTGGTTAGAGAGTTCTGGCATCTTGGAAGGTGCAAGACGGTAAGGTGCTTTGGCTACGGGGTTTGCTCCGGGTCAAGATCAATACGGAACTCCACTTGACGAATGGGAGGAAGTCCGAAAACGTCATCGGGAAAGACTTCGGGGAAGTCGCGGACAATCGGGATGTTGGAAAGTTTCTTTTCTTCATCAGATTTTGTGGTGACGTGAGCTAAGAAGGCGACATACTTCTTGTGTAAGTAACGTTGGGCTTCGAGGCACGACATAAGGTTTAGCTTTGAGATGGGTCTTTCTCCAAGAACTTTTAGAATCACGCCCCATTGATAGGGATTCGAATGAATTTCTCGAGATGTAAAATTTCGGCACGGTGGAGAGAGAGCCAATCCATACCAATGATAACGTCGAAGCTTCCCATTTGCATAGGGATAAGGTCGATAGAGAATTTTTTCCCATTGAGGGTAACCGTGCAATTTCGAATGACGGTGTCAATAGTGATCGAACTACCGTTCGCTATCTCTACCATGAAGGGCTTAGATAATTTGCTACGGGGCATATCAAATATGTATTCAAAATCAAAGGAAATAAAACTCCTATCGGCTCCCGAATCAAATAATATCGAGGCATGATCCTTATTGACTAGAAACATATCGTTCACCACATCATTTGAGTTTCAGGCTTGATGAGCATTGATGGTGAAAGCTTAGCATTGAGTTCTTTGAGGTGCTTGGATTTGAGAAGTTGAAGCTTGAGAGGTTGGAGCTTGATAGGCTTGCATGACCATGGGTTGAGCTTGAAGATTTGGAGGAGCCATGAGTTGGGGTATTTGAGGTTGATAAGCTTGCACTTGATAGGCTTGGGAGGTGTAGTAAGGTTGTGGTGCAACATAGGCTTGGTGAACTTGGGCAAGTCGAGGACACGCGTTGCGAAGGTGATTTGGGTCATCGCATTTGTAGCAAGCCCTAACTGGGTTAATGGTTGGAGCACGAGGGATGGCTCGGTTGGGTTGGTTTGATGGTGCGAACCGCGGTGGAGCGGCTTGCACACGAAGTGCTTCTCGACAATATTGGATGAGGTGGCCGAATCGGTGGCAATTGGTGCACACCTGACAAGTGGCTTGGGCCGGGTGGTGGCGTTGGCAAGTGTTGCAATATGGGTGTAGGCCGGTGTAGGGCTTCTTGTTTGGAGGGGCTTGTTGGGCTTGTGGTTGGGCTAAGACATAATTTTGGGAACTGGGTTTTCTCTTGTTGTTGTGGTAGTAATATGAGTTGTTGTGGTTGTTGTTCTTGGAGGATTCGGGCTTAAAGGATTCGGGCTTGGATTCCTTAGTGGCTCAGGTGTGGGCTTATCATTGGGCTTCTTAGAACTCTTCCGTGTCAAGGTCCCGGCCTTAACGTGGTTCTCGGTGAGGGTACCGGCTAAGGTGATGAGGGTCACGACTTAGAACGGAGTCTTGGATTTGCATAGGCAAACCCGAGATGTACTTGTCGATTGCACATTCAAGTTGAGTGACCATGTGGGGAATAAGAAGGCTTAGTTCATGGAAACGATCGTTGTAGATGATGTCGTTACCACTTTCTTGTTTCAAGTTCCAAAACTCTTCTTCCAACTTCCGAAGCTCATGTTTCGGACATAACTTCTTGAGCATGAGTTTCTTGAGGTCGTTCCATGGCAAGGCCATGGCAACCTCACCGCCAAGCGTGCGCTTCTCACCGTTCCAACAATTGAGGGCATTCTTCTTGAGCATGATCGAGGCGTGAGTGGTTTTCTTGTCCTCGGGACATTCACAATGGAGGAATATGCTCTCCATTTCTTCGAACCGTTGGAGAAGAACGGTAGCACCGTCGATACCGAAGTATTCGGGCGGGTTGGCACTCCTGAATTGTTTGAGGGGGTAAGCAATCGGGTTCGAAGTTGTGGATGACGAAGAAGCATTCACAGTTTGTAATTAAGAGATGATCGTTGGGAGGGCTTCTACGATTCCCTTGGCAATGCGGGTTGACATGCTGCGGCCAGAGTTAGTACGACGGTTACGGTTGATAAGGCGAGAAGACATACTGCAAGGGTAACATGTGTAAAGTTCGTAAGACTCGGGTGAATGTTGCAAGCATAATTAATTGACGGAATACAGTAATCGTGCATTGAGGTTGGGATTGTGTTTGAGGTTGAGAATTTCGTTACTTATGAGACTTGATTATATAACATTTATCATCTTTAACATTTTGAGAAAAATAGATATATATAACAACATAACTTGAATTAAAATACATGGGTTCATTTGTCGGTTAGGGCTTCATGAACCACCATGGGTCCTTCCAACAAATGAAAAATATCGAACACCAAATAAACAAAATCAATCGAAAATAGAATTTGAGGGGATGTTGTGGTAGACGGTTTAAGTAGTTCGGGAACCACCCCATTGTACATACTTCATCCATCCGATCAACAAAACACAATACGGAAAAACCGAGTTTAGCCACAAATCACCATGAATTCGGTTATAAATTTAAGGATGTGATCGTCACATGACCACGTTGATACAATAAGGGTAGTAGATTCGTGTACGTTTGGTGTGATATGCTTTGGCCTAATAAGTTCCACACCCTTACCGAACACTCCAGGAAGGAAACCAGGTCTCGCGGTTGATTGAGATTTATGCGCATTGCACTTCCTTAGGCTCACAAGCCTTGGTGTCAAGGGTTCGAAAAACAAGTGCGTCCCTCTTCCAGTTACTACATATCCGTCCCACGAATCATCCTCAAGGAGAGGGGAGCAAAAAGGTGGGATTTCCTAAGGAATTTACCAAAAAAAATCGTCCTAGAGTTTTTAATAAAATAATTTTGGAGGGTGAGGCATAGCTCGGATTAAGTGTGTGCTTTTGTGTACAATTGTATATGATAAAAATATAAACAAGTAGGATGCATGTATAGGAACACGTATATGGACCCTAAACATGCTACTAGGCCGTTATGGTTAACCACCTATCTTATAGCCTTCGGCTCTGATACCAATCTGTCACACCCCAACCTACGGCGGAACATGCCGGGTCGCGACATTGATTGTATCATAGCTCAGAAGACACTAAGTAAAATGCATGTGTCAATATCTAAATTATTCATTCATATATCAATTTTCCAAAGCACAAACATTGTCTTAACAATATTGTTACAAATCAATAATAAATAACTTAAAACAAAAAAAAGACTGTTCTTCAATCATCAAGCAACCTAAGGTCTCATCTAACTTCCAATACTTGATTCATCCGATAAAGCTACCTGCGCCAGCGTGAAAGTATATATTTTGTCAACATAAAGTTGAGCAAGTAAACCATAGTTTTTGAGTATATATAATAATAAAACGACAATTCCATGCGATAATTGTAAATCACTATGAGTAGTATAACAATAACTAAAAGTTGTCTTTTCAACCGAATCGTATTGATAACGGTTTACTCCGACGGCGTATGATCATACTAATGAGGATGAGGATGAGATACCAACCACCACAACAAAAAGTAAACACATTGTCACATTCACACGTATCAACTAATCGATCAATTTCCATAACGCATATATTGGAATTGTAGTGTAAATCAATAATAAATTTGGTTGTGAACGCATAACGCCCCCAAAATTATAAAGCGGTAAAAAGGGGGATGTGAATTTACTTACCTTTAATGAGGGATAAACGAGGACGAGATAATAAAAGAAGAGGCTAGGATGGAAAACGATCAAGCTTCCCGAGATTGCCGACAATTAATCCTAGTTGTTAACGATAAAGTGAGTTAAATATAACTAACAAAATAATAAGACGGATCTTGGGTCTCGATGAGGTCATTTTATTATGGTTGTTTATTATTATTAACGTGATAATCGTTATTATTATTATTATTATTATTATTATTATTATTATATTTGCTTTATTTATGCTAATAAAATAAATGTTTATAAAGTGACATAAAAGTTGGGAAATTAATACATACATGAATCTTTAAAATGAATACAATTTGGGTAATCAAACGAGTTATCATATATATATTCATACATATGTATAAAAGATTTATGAAGAAAAACTACAATTCTAGAGGCTCGGTATAACCAATCTTCGTTTATTAAATGTTATAAACATAAATTAATATAAAAGATAATTGTTTAAAGGGGTTAAAAAATTAAAATCAAAACCACGTCCAGGGTGGCTCGAACCCGCACCTGGCCGGTTCAAGTGATTTAAACAAACACGCACAAGCCATTGGGCCGGGGCTACAACTTGTGAAAGAAAACGTTAACAATAATATAAGTACAGAAAGACAAGGAAACCCTTAAAATTATATATGAACCCTTGATCTGGGTTCGTTTGATTCGTTTATAATTGATACAAATTGAGTTAGGGCTTTTGCTTATTGATTGAAAACGACCATGGAGCAAAGATTAATTACCAAAATTGATGTTGTAACGAGGGTGAACGGCCGATAGGGTTTCACGGCTCAAGCACGAAGTCGAAAGGGGTCTAGGCGGCTTTGTAAACTGAAAATAGATTAGGGTTTAGTGTCGTGAGGTAGAGGTGAGTGTGTCTGCAAGTTTAATTGGATTATTAACGAGTTTATATAGTGTTTTAAGATTGATTAGGTCCGCGATTCGTTATTAAAGAATTATCTATCAATTGCTCATACTTTACCAAGTTTAGGGTGTTGGTGAGATCGTATTAAGGTAAGGAATGATCTTATGTGATCAATTTCGTTTAATATGGTCGAGAATTGAGAAACAAGCAATGTGTGTGTGTGTGGGGGGGGGGGGGGTCTTTGGTGTCGGCAGTGAGAGGGAGAAGGAGGAGGGAAAGAGGATGAATATTATTTGCAACCAGGTCCTTGATCTATAGTTGATGGTTCAAAAGTGAATTAAAGTTAATTGAGGGGTTAATTTTGTACATGAAACCTAGTTATAATCAAATAAAATAAATAAATAAATAAATAAATACAATATTAGACATAACGAATTTATTGATAAAATACCCGAACCTAAACCCGGGTCTGGTGATGATTACAAAACCGAAAGGGAACGGAAAACCCGAAATGTTACAGTTTGGGTGCATGTTTTTTATATATTTTATGGTAGCATGGAAGATGGTTTATTTGCTTACTGATGGAAAAAAAAAGGTAAGTTCTGTCTGTAATTCCGTACGCTTGGTAGCTCAATCACTTACTTATAACGGGTCATGCCTTTTTTTGTTATGGTTAACGGGCCAAGTATAGATTCAAAGAAGACGAGTCAAATTGTCAAACATGTCATAACTAAGTCACCCCAAAAATGTACTCCTATTTAGGCTTGTAAACGCACTGAATGTTTAGTGAACCGTACACCGGGAAGTATTAAACGAACGAACTTAAAGAAACACTTTTGTTTATTTAGTTAAACGAACGAACATGAACACATGTTTCATTCATTAATGTCAGTGAACGCACACTCATTCAAATTCGTCTATGTTCATTCGTTTACGTTTGTTTAAGTTTGTTCATTACGTTTGTTACTACATTCATTATCATTTTAGACCATGCACATTGTTGCTC